>NC_137118.1:24355541-24593541 GCF_949357685.1 Gobio gobio | reverse complement strand
TTGAACCTGTTTCATTGACTCAGTTCAAAACTTTGATTCAGTGATTCCTCTGCATCATCATCACTCAGAAATGCTAGATGTCTGTGCATGCATCAAAATGTGTTGGTAAATACTTTGATTTATTTATTTTTACTATATTTTTGCATATGAATAAAAAATATTAAATAATGTTTCCTTGTATTAGTTTAACCTCTCAATCCGCAGTGGTGCATTAAAGGATTAATGAAATGATAAATTATTAATTTAATGCTTCATTTAGCATTTAATTAAATGCTAAAGGACCGGCCACTTAAACATCAGCATAATAAATGCAGTTACTCATCTTTCATCTCCTATCGTGCAGATCCGATCGGACGAATCCAATAAACACCAGCATGTAAGTGTAAGGGTCCACTCTGAAAAATAGAGGGGGGCAAACAAAAAAATCCTCCTTCATTTACTTGAGCGTATTTGAGTTATATTAGTAATTAATCACGTCCATTTTCAATGCAATAGCGAGTATTCTGAGGATCTCCCCTGCAGTTTAGAGTCTTCAGCTCCAGTTAAACCCTCCCAGGTCTCTCTCCTTCAATCACAGGCCTTCTGATGACTCATTATATACAGGAAGCGCATTACAGGCTCCGTGAGGTGTCAGTCAAAGCGGCTATGGTTTTGGTTGGATAAAGGCAGGCAATGCCTAGCCAATGCCTTGCCAACAAAGGTTTGATTGATGGACGTTGTAACCAATCAAAAGGCATCATCTTGCGAGAGCACACCGCAGTGGAGACTGGCACTTCTTATCAACTAAATTAGTTTTTTACACTTTGTAAATTCTGTAATAGTTGCTTTAGTTTTTCAGTAACTGTATATATCCATTATAATTAGCAGTTTATTGCAGATTTATTTGAATGAAACGCTACTCTTTACAATTACAAATCTTCTGAAATAAAGGGCCTTTTTGAAAGGACGCCTAGAGGTTTTTTTTTTTTTTTTTGACATAAAAGCTTACAGAAGCTACATTTGTAAGAGTATCATCCTCAAATTTGAATCACAACATGATCAGAAATGCAGTTTTATATTTAGGTTATTTTCAGGCCTTTAACATTAAAGTATCATACATTTTTCCCTGAGTGAATTTCAATACAACTTTTCAGGGTAGAGGAGGCGTGCAAGATGGCGCCCTGATCACATGTACGTTTGTGAGCTCAGCAATCCCAAACTGTTTTATAATAGTTACAACGAAACTTTTTTTTTGTTGAGAATTTCCATTTATTAATGTCTTGAATTTTTGGAACAACGATAATGGGAGGATCTGAAAAGAGGAAAGGTGTGAAGAAGTCAGGGAAAACAGTGTCGGATACTCCTGCTGGATCTGCTGGCACAGGTGACGATAAACAAGCAGTCGAACGACATAACAGTACTCCTGCAACCGGGGTATTGAAGGACAGTTTGCTAGCCTAGAAATCTAGACGCACCCTAGCGTAGGGTTGCCACCCGTCCCGTAAAATACGGAATCGTCCCGTATTTACAAGCAAAATGACGCGTTCCGTATCAAACCAATACGGGACGCGATTTGTCCCGTATTTTACACAGGTCCACACATAGTTCAATAAACACATACGGAGTTTGCAGTGTGGAGAATACTGATAGCAAATATAAAGAATCAATTTCACAATAAGTAGTACAGGAGCTCATTTGTGCGTGATTGCGGGCTTTGTTGCTATAGCGGCGGAGTCTCGAGAACATGCGCTGTGCCAGAGTGTGCCTGTAAACTTGCGCGGTTTTTTAAAAACATGTCGAGCTTGCGTTGCGTCCACCGTTTGAAGAACGCAAGGGGATCTCCAGATATAGAACTGAATTAATATCAAAAAGGTATCAATGGGTCTGTCCAGTAACTCATGATGAACCTCAGGCCAACTGCACACTTTATGAGAAGCATTTCAGTGTCTCAGACTGTCTGACTGTGGTGACAGACCAGTCTATGTGACAGACACATCCGTGCTTCTAAAGGTAGGCCTATAGTTTTTTTTAATGGATAATATATTAATATAATATTCCAATACATTATCAGAGCTTGGCAGACAGAATTATTATTTTTTTAGACAGGTTAATTTATAGATTCTAGCCTAATAAATGTTATTATTAATTTATCATTTATTTAGGCTATATCATACATAATAAATAATCCTGTCATTTAAAGTTTATGACATTTAAAAAATATTTAGATAAAAATGGGACAAATAATTACACGATAATATAGTCATAATTTAAGTAAATTATTCAAAGAAAATAAACATTTTTAAAATTCAAAAAAGTGATTAGGCCTGGTTCAGAATGACTTCTTAAAGGGACAGTTCACCCAAAAATGAAAATTCTGTCATCATTTATTCACCCTCAAGTTGTTCCAAACATGTATACATTTCTTTGTTATGTTGAACACGTAGGAAGATTACTGTGGAAGTCAATGGTGCCCCCAAAGCAGCCTGGTACAAACTTTCTTCAAAATATCTTCTTTTGTGTAGGCCTACAGGAGAACAAAGAAACTCATACAGGTTTGGAACATCATGAGGCGTCATAAGTGCACCAAATAGGCTAAGAGTTCTTTAGAATTAAATAAAATAATCAAATGTAAAATAATATAGCATGTGTTCTGTTGCAAATTCACGTACTTGATCTTATGTTTTCTTATGGTTTATTATTGAGCTGTCAAGTTGTTAATGTTGAAATAATCATTTCATGACGTATTCTTTATTTCTGCCCTTTATGGAATTGTTTTTTAGGGGATTTTTTTTTTCGGGGGTGGATATTTGCTGTCAAAGTGAGGCCAAAGTGAATGGGAGTCAATGGGATGCTAACAGCAGGTGATGGCTTGGTTAGCAATGGCTGCCCCTATGGAAGGTACACTTTCCGGGGGCTGGATTACCCCGTTGGGAAAAACCAAACTCTGGTCAGGCCAATCACAGCGTGTGTAGAGTCGGTGGGCGGGCTTTACATAATGACGGTACGAGTTGCGGAGGTTCTGCGTGCCACTCGTAAACACAGAAGCTGGCGAACAGCGGTCTTTTGAATCGGCTTTGACTCTGGAAGACTTGGAGTTAAGCTTGGAGTTAAGCCGTAGTCAACGCTTCTCGTTTACTTTGAATGGGTGACGTCATGCGTTGCCGAACTGAATTGTGGGTTCCGTTGCGTCGCTTCACTCGCGTTGCAAGCATAGGTTGCAAGCGGCAAAAGTTGAAGATTTCTCAACTTTTCAAGCGCCAACGCAGGCGTCATCCAATCAGATCACCCTATGCAAATATCCTAGAGCAGACGCTAGCCAATAGCGTTCGTTTAAAACACTGGTGAATGAAGAGTGAAGAACGATCTAAAATGGAGGAAAAGCTAATAATTGCGGTGGGTAATCACCCGGTCCTTTACGACCAACAAGGCCGGACTTACCATTGGGCTTGACTGGGCTGAAGCCCATGGGCCCCGCCCAATAGGGGGCCCCGCCCTTTTACGTTGATTTTTTTCAATAATATGTCAGTCATTTAATTTTTAATTTAAAGTTTGTTGATTGGAAAACGTGCGTGCTTATTGGGCGCGAAAAGGTCCGAAATCCGTTCAAAATAAGGATGCTAATGTCAAGGCTTCTGAACGCCACTACAAACATCAGAAGAGACTCGATTGATGTCAGAAGTTCGCTTCGTTTGGATGATGTGAACACGGTCTTCCGAACTCGGGTGCGCACCCGCGAACCGTACCAGAGTCCCCTTAAAAAGGGTGGTCTGGGGTACGGTTCATGTGAACTCCGGTACGGTTCGCTGCTGATGTGAACGCAATCGTACTAAATCGCGGAAGTGAACCGATATTAATTACATATGATTTGATAAAAATGTGTGTTTGTGTGTGTTTCACTCATTTCCGCAATCGCAATCGAACTCGGGTTCGTTCCAGGCAATCGAACCAAGTGTGAAAGCACCCTAAAACTCATTTGAATGGTGAGTACTTGCCCAGAGAATGGTTGCTCTACCCACCATCCATCGGTTGTGTATTTTGTTTTGCTTGCCGCCTTTTTGGCAAAGTTTGCCGGTCAATCCCTTTTTGAGTCTGGCTATATGTGATGTAGTAGACATACTGTAGGTCAAAGTCAGCCTAACACTTCCTATATGTGTATGGAGATGTATATAATCTATACAATATGTCAGCACTTACCAAGAACAGTTTTTTTTTTTTTTAAGATTTATACACTCATAGATTTAGCTATTTATATGTAATACAAATGATTTGTTTTTCAATATGGTTTCCAGGTAAATAAGTGTTTTATTCTCATTCTGACCAAGACATTTGTGCATTGCAATAAACACATGATCACTTTGAACTTTTTTAATCATTATTTATTTATTTATTGGAAAACTTTTTCAAGCTTCAATCAGTGGTCATATAAATACATTTTCACGTTTTGTATTTTTTCTTTTTTTTTACATGTAACACTGTATACTGTACCAGTCACCTTTTGAAATTAGCTTTGCACTTCAAATAACGATTGGATCGATTATATTGTTACGCCACCAGATGGCGACAAATTACTTTTAAAAAACATTTGTCATTGAATCGTTCATTCAGGAGATTGGTTCAAAGATGCTGATTCATCTATGAAACGATTGTATTTGATTGAGGAATTTAATCATTCATTCAAACCCAAGTTTTTTTTAAATAAATAATTCAGATTAATTAAAAATTTTTATAGACTTCAGCAATTAACATAAATTATGTTATTTTGTTTAGTTGTTTGTTCAGAATCGTGATCTCTATTTTTATTCTCAGTTTATCCAGAATTGTGTTGCTCTAATACATAGCTTATGTATCATTTTGTTCTATTTAAAGTAATGTATAGAAGGTAGGGCCCGAAAGTGACTCAAGCCCAGGGGCCCCCACCACCCTAAGTCCTGCCCTGACGACCAATCATTGTTTACATACTGGGACACAAACCGGAGAGACCAGGCCTGGAAGGAGGTGGCAGAGACGGTTGGAGAATCTGGTATGTATCATGCTTGTATTCTGTCCGTGTACTCTGTTTATCATTGAATGACAGGCAGCATATCATATCATGTGTGGATCAAATAGGCGCTATCGCCCAGCCAAATGAGGAATAAAATATTAAAGTGATCAGTTTTCATACACAAAATAATGAATTACATTTGAGTGGAAGGTGGATTTGACCGTTTATCTGTCAGTTGGCTGGTAGATGGTAAACGCTTAAAAAAATGTATTTATTATGAACCTTGCATAATTGAAATCTATACCAGAACCTGTTTTATTTGGCATGTTTAATTCAGTTCTTATTTTAATAACTAAACAAGTTTAAACACTTGAGCAACACTTGTTGTATTTGAATTAATTGTTTAATTTATTTACATTTTTGCATGTCAGAGGATACATGTAGGACCCGATGGAAGTCACTGGGGGACAGATTTAGGAAGGAGAAGAAAAAAGAAAGGGAAATGACAAGGAGTGGGGCAGGGTCGCCTGGGACCCAACCCTGGCGTTTCATGGCGGTGTTGGGATTTCTCACACCATTCCTTCATGACCGTGAGACGTCCAGCAACATCCCCAGACGACCTCTGCCCCCTTCACATCAGTCCATCAGTCCAGAGCCAGAGGAGGACAGCCAGGTCAGAGAAGACAGCCAGGCCATCACCCAGCAAGCCCCTTCAAGCAGAGGAGATGAGGCAGGCAGTGACACAGGCAGGCAGAACCTAACAAAGCTCTCAAATACATTATTATTTCAGTACTATCAAGGAGGGTTAAGTCATTTAGAAAATCAATGTCAATCTGTGTAGAGCTGAACCATATGCTGCAAAGTTTAGGCCACACAACCGTTGACACCTAATGCGTAATAACGTTATATAATAAATTATTTCAAAGAATGATTTGACATTAAAATCATGCCATGTTCATTGATTATCAATTGTTGCTGTAACTATGCAGGCAGACAGACAGAGCAGGAGGAAACTGTCGAGATCAATGACAAGGGTAGGAAGATAAAAAAAAAGGGAAATGTCTTCTTTTGAGAGAGGACTGTTGGCAGCAATTGAGCCCCTGACGCAGATGACCACGCTGCCACATCCACCACCACCGCCGCCGCCTCCAACACCAGCAGCAGATGAAGACGAGGTTTTCTTTCAGAGCCTCTTGCCGTCCCTTCGTAGGCTTTCTGTGCTGAGGAGGGCCAGGCTTCTGCACACACACACACATACATATTACATACATACAGCACTAAAATAAACATATTAAAATAATCGTATGGCTGTATTGTTTTCTCATGTTCATATAGAATAATACAGTAAGTATTTTAAATTTGTCGTATCATACAGCGCTGTCGACGCAATACAATCACTTAAAGGGATAGTTCTCCCAAAAATGTAAATTCTGTCATCATTTACTCACCCTCAAGTTGTTCCAAACCTGTATGAGTTTCTTTGTTCTGTGAAGGCCTTTGTATTTTCTCTCCAGTGAAAATCTGCTCAAATCATGAATGTATTAGTTGAAAACAGGGCTGAAAGGGCAAAGGCTATGTACATTATGACATAGTGATGAAAATATAAAACCAACATGTTAATTTAATGTAAAAAATAATTGTTATGACACTTGGAATCTGCACTTTTAAGAAAAATATAGGTAGCTCTTAAAAGAGCTTTTGGGTTTTGTGGCTCTGAAAAGAGCCTTTGGCGTATTCTATGAATTCGGCTGCCATGGCACTGCACCCTCCTGGTTGAAGTAGTAGGCACAGTACGTCTCTCGGAGTTGGATAGCTCTACGGGTGGCATTGTTGGAGCCCATCCTTGGTGCATCTCGCAGGGCCTCAGGAGCTGAAGATGGCTCAATGGTGGGTTCAGCTCTGTGTGCGCATCTTCTCCCCCTTTCCAGCAGGGGCGGACTGGCCATCTGGCGTACCGGGCGTTTTCCCGGTGGGCCGCTGGACAATGTGGGCCTGCCCGTTGCTACGTAAATATATGAAGAATAAATTATAGTAAAACTACGTAGCCTATATCCTTCCGTCAGCCCAGACGAATGGCCCGCGCAGCCCTCTTGAGGCAAAACTCCATGCAAAACTCTAATCTATAGCCTGCTCAGTCCCAGTGTCTCAGTGGTGTAAAAGCGCTCGTCAATGTCAAAATGTTTGCGATATCCAATCAAATTCAACGAGGCGGGATTTACTGTGCACAGCAGCCGAGCAGCGCGGGCGACACTTGAATGCGAGCCGAGGTAAGAGCTGAATACGAGTCAATGGGCAGCAATATTTCCCGACTGTTAACGATTTTAAAAATGTTAAACGACGGACATTAATTTCCAGGGATGTAAACTACTGTTGAGCTTTCAGAATGAATCAGATTATAATGCCTTTTACGTTATTCGTCGTCAAAGAATTGTAGCAACAATGACCCGATTCAATCAGATTTTGGGCCGAATACATCACCGGATGAGGCTTCTACACACCAACTCGTGACTCTCCTAATCAAATCAGACATAGACAATGGGGTGTGTGTGTAAGAGATATCGAAGTTAATGAACAACCACGATGTCCGCCAGATTGTCTGAGTCTACAGAATGGAGCATCGAATTGTACCGCCTGAAGGCATCCACATGACTTTACACACACACACATATCAGCGCTGAAAGAAGACAATTCTTGCACGACACGTGTTACTTAAAACATGGGACTTAAAGAACTGTCTTAATAATGTTCAAATATATATAATCCGTTGATTTCATGTCTTTATACAATGTATTAGAATAACTAGGATGTTTACTGTTGCCAATCAAAACCTGTATGCCAGTAACTGTGATAATCTTGTATATCTGGACGCGCAAATCGCAGAATGACCGTTCTTAGTATCTCTGTTATCGCAAAATTATGACTAGGCCAAATTTGGTTCAAAAATCAGATTTTGATGCATAATTTCAGAAATACCAGCTTTCTAAAGAAAAAGAGGCTTAGAATTTCCACCCTATTGATTAACTCAGAGGAGGGGGGTTCAGAGAACAATGGAACACTCGCGCCTTCTCGAGAAGATCTCTCCACGGACGTGATTGGATCTTTCCATAAGTCGGGCTCGGCCACTCCATCTATAAATGCAGAAGTTATCATGAACTCCTTGCGCTCCGCCATTCCGCCACTACAAGGACCCTGGCCTTTGACCTTCCTTTGAGAGAGGGATTCCTTTGGCACCAAGCCAAGAGAGAGAGACCTGCAACTTCTGGAGCGACTTTCCTGAACTTCACAGAAATTCTCCGGACTCACCTCCTTAGCGAACTTCCACGACGATTCGAACTCAGACACGTACACGAGAGAGCCTAATGCAAGTATTATATTTCACCTTTAACTGCTTGTACGAGGTTGTCTGAATTAATCCTGATTCACGAAATCATAAATGTCTGAAGGGTTTTGGTGAAGTGATTGAACTGTCTGTCTCTCTCTCTCTCTCTCTCTCTCTCTCTCTCTCTCACTTCCGTTGTGATTGTTGGGAGTGTGTGTGGGAGCTGAGTGGTTGCTGAGAGCGCTTGTGGAAACTTTGTTTTTTCCTATTTTTTCCCTTTTACGTTTCTTTTCCCCTCGGTTTTTCTTTTAACACAGAATAGAGAAAAGGTTTTTTTCTCTTAGTGTGTGTGCGTCTTGAGACGCCAGCATGGCGTCTGTTCCCACGCCAGGAACGCCAACACTGTCACTGCGTAACGGGTGCAGGTGTGTGCCAGAGCCCGGAGTGACAGTGGAGGATCTGCTGCTGGTGATAGGAGAACAGGTGGACTTTGAGAATGTCGTCTCGGCCTCTCGAATGAATAAAGCAGTTGTTGTGTTTTTAAAGTCTGAGGCGTTAGTCAATCAGTTGACTGTTAGTGGTATATGGGTGAAGGAAACATATGTCCCGGTAACACCGCTATCCGCTCCAGCAACAAAAGTTACCATTTCAAATGTTCCGCCTTTTGTATCTAACGATGTTATCACAAAAGAGTTGCAACGATTTGGTAAGATCGCGGGTCCCGTCCGATTGATTCCCTTAGGGTGTAAAAACACCGCGTTGAAGCACGTCCTTTCATTTAGACGTCAGGTGTATATGTTTTTAAATTCACCGGAGCGAACCTTGGAAGTCTCCTTCCGTGTCATTCAAGGGGGGAATTCTTTCATGGTTTATGCCACTACGGATAGTCTACGCTGTTTTGATTGTGGAGATCTGGGACATAAGCGCTTCGCGTGTCCACACAGAGACGAACCGCGCGCGTCCACATCTGACGAGAATAACACCGATAAATCAGCAAATAACAAAGGAACACGTAACGCCGAGGAGCATGATACAGTCACTACTGAGGAAGAGCAGGGACAGCAGGAGGTGAGTGAAAATAATGTAGGCCTTAACATTGTAAGTAAGGAACAACCTGGCTACAGTTATGTTCCTGAAAAATCAGTGTGTGAATTGTCTGATGTTGATAAGAGAGAGACTCAAGGTGATGGTGTGGATGTGTGTAAGAGTAATGATACAGTACAGGTAGAAGGTGAAATGGAAAACACGACTGATGAGATGGAGGTTTTATCTCAGTATAGTAATGATGGAATGAGAGATGATGAGCAGTGGTCAGAGGTTGAAAAAGATATGTATACTGTCGAACAAATCAATTCTTTTCTTGACAAAACAAAAGGAAAATCAGGTGTTGAAATAAGTGATTATTTCCCGGATGTGGAAAAGTTTATTTCTTCTGTAATGTGGGCTAGAAAAAAGAGCAACTATGAAGAGCTTACACAACAAAAGAGGTTTCGGTTAAAGAAACATATAACTGCAATAAGATTAGGAAAGAAAGCAGGAAAAGCGAGGGGAAAAACTAAATAGATATGATGGCTGTTGACTTCTCTTTTCTATATTTTTTTCTTTTTCTCTCTCTCTTCCTTATGGAGACCTTACGGGTGGGATCCCTTAATGTAAATGGGATGAGGGATGGGAAGAAAAATTGGTTACTTTCAGAAACCATACGCTTGAAAGATCTCAGCGTTGTTTTTTTGCAGGAGACTCATAGTGACCAAAGAAATGAGGTAGACTGGGGTTTGTGGTGGGAAGGAGAGAAGGTTCTAAGTCATGGGAGTAATCTTAGTGCTGGAGTGGCTGTGCTTTTTTCCCCTAGTCTTCAAGCTAAAATTTTATTAAAAAATGAGATAGAACCAGGGAGATTATTACTTATTAGGGCTGAAATTAGAAATCTTGTTTTTGTGTTCATAAACATTTATGCTCCCAATTTAGGATCTGACAGGTTGCAGTTTTTTTCCAAACTGGAAAAAGTTTTAAGCCAACAGCAGGATGGGGATTTAATAATTTTAGGAGGAGATTGGAATTGCACTTTAGATTTCACAAAAGACAGGAATGGAGAAGAACCTCATGCACAGTCAGCTGCAGTTTTAGCAAATGTGATAAAAAAACTAAATTTATCAGATGTATGGAGGGAACACAATCCAGCAGCACAACAATATACATGGGTGCATTTTAGTAATGGTAGAATTTCTGGGGCACGTTTGGACAGGTTCTACACATCACACAATATGAGGAATAGAGTAAAACATACAGCTATCATTCCTACATCTTTTTCTGATCACAAACTCATTACAATAGAGTGTTCGTTGGTGAACAGAGTTCAGAAGAGTTACTACTGGCATTTTAACATTAAACTTCTGGATGATAAGAATTTCTGTGAGAACTTTGGAGTTTTTTGGGAAACCTGTAAAAATGAAAAAGTTTTATATGAAAATATAATTCAGTGGTGGGAAATCAGTAAGGTTCATATAAAAGGGTTCTGTCAGCAATATGCAACCCATTCTTCTTTGGTTTTAAAAAAGACACTAGAGTTGCTAGAAAAGGAGATCATTGATATTGAGAAGACAATGACTGTTAATGATACTGCAGATTTACAAGAACTGTGGACAGGAAAGAAAAACCAGCTGAGCTTCATTCTAAATGAAAAAGTTAAAGGGGCTCTTGTAAGGAGCCGTTTTTTAACAACGAGGGACATGGATGGTCCCACATCTTATTTCTTTAATTTGGAGAGAAAAGCTGGACAGGAAAAGCAGATGTACTGTTTAAAAGAAAACAATGGAAAAGAAACCTCTGACCCAGTCTCAATGCGGAGAATCGCTGTGGATTTTTATTCAGATTTATTTACTGCTGAAACCTCGGATGAACAGTGCACAAATGAACTGCTTCAGGAACTTCCTGTTTTAACTCCAGAGCATAAACATTTGTTAGAAACTGAACTCACCTTTGAGGAGGTTACTGCTGCAGTAATGGGACTCTCTTCAGGACGTGCACCTGGCTTGGATGGATTACCTGCAGAGTTTTATAAGAACTTTTGGACTGTTTTAGGACATGACTACTTTGAGGTTTTGCAAAACTGCATTACAGAAGAAATTCTTCCCACAAGCTGTCGGCGGGCTGTTTTAACTTTGCTCCCAAAAAAGGGAGATTTAACGTTATTAAAGAATTGGAGGCCTGTAGCAATTTTATGCTCAGAATATAAAATATTTTCTAAATGTCTGGCAAACAGGCTAAATACTGTATTGTATGAAATCATTCACAAAGACCAGTCTTACTGTATAAAAGATCGATCCATCACAGATAATTTACATTTGGTACGGGACATGCTTGATTTTGCTTTTCAAAACAATATTAATATTGGGTTTCTGTCATTAGATCAGGAAAAGGCTTTTGACAGAGTAGACCACATTTTTCTTTTTAAAACGTTAAAGGCTTTTGGATTTGGGGATGGTTTTATCTCTAAGATTAAATTGTTGTATACTGAGGCTACGTGTATGGTTAAAATGGCTGGTGGCCTCAGTACTCCTGTGAAGCTCCACAGAGGTATTAGGCAAGGGTGTCCTCTCTCGGGTCAGCTATACAGCATAGCTATTGAGCCATTGTTATGTAGATTAAGACAGCAGCTCGCGGGATTAAAAGTTAGTACACTGGTTTTTAAAGAACCTACTAAACTCTCTGCATATGCAGATGATATTACAGTGTTAATTAGTGGTCAGAGTGAGGTTGATTCTTTAAAAGGAGCTCTAGCATGTTACGGGAAGGCATCTTCGGCTAAAGTTAACTGGGGTAAAAGTGAGGCTATTTGGTGTGGTACTGGTCTAAATAGTCCATCACTTCCTGGTGGATTACAGTGGGGGAGAACAGGCTTTAAATATCTTGGGGTGTTTTTAGGAGTAGATGAATTTAAAAGGAAAAACTGGGAGGGCCTAGTGGAGAAAGTGTGTGTTCGGTTGTCTCACTGGAAATGGTTGCTGCCTCGGCTGTCCTACAGGGGGAGGGTCCTGGTATGTAATAATCTGGTGGCTTCATCGTTATGGCACAGGATGATGATTCTAGAGCCTCCAGAAGAGCTAGTAAAGAAAATCCAGAAAAACCTGGTGGACTTCTTCTGGTCGGGACAGCACTGGCTGAGGGCGTCAGTGCTGTATCTGCCTATTCAGGAAGGAGGACAGGGGCTGGTCGACATCAGTTCCAGAATCCAAGCCTTCAGACTTCAGGCAGCTCGGAGACTACTCTACGGGGAGCACGTGAGCTGGGCCGAGGTGGCCTGTGCCCTTATGAGGAGAGCAGGAAACATGGGATTAGACCGACACCTGTTTCTCATGGACATCGACAAGCTGGACTTAACAGGACTGACACCTTTCTACAGGTCAGTACTGAGAGCATGGACACTTTTAAAAATATCTCGGGAGCCAAATGGTGTGCTGGACCTGTGGATGAGGGAAGAACCTCTGCTCTTGAACCCGGCACTGGCTTTGGACATTTTCAACTCAGTCTCCCTCAGAAGAGCTTTATGGACTGCAAACATTACTAAAGTTGGACTTTTGATTTCTGAGAATGGGTGGATATCTGCTGAAGTTTTGGCTCAAATGCTGGACATTAGATCAGTTCGAGTGGTGGAGAGAATGCTGACTCAAATACGTGAGTTTTTGCCCCAGGACTATAGACTGGTTTTAGAGTCGTCTGGTGGAGAGGAGGAAACATCTATTTTCCCAGAACTGACTTTTTCAGCAGACACTGGAGAATGGCAAGAAGCTGAGGGAAGCCTGCTTTCTTTTAAGACCCCTCAATTGGAGTTTTTTAGCAACACAGAGAAAAAAGCTTTTTATGTACTGTGTGTGAAAGTGGCACATCTTAAATCGCTTGAGAGTGTAAGAGAGTCCAAGTGGCAGGAGGTTTTTGGGCCAGGAGCTTCCCCTAAAGGCTGCTGGAGGTCCCTGTACAAGACTCCTATAGAGAAAAGGTCTGGAGACCTTCAGTGGAGAATTGTGCATGGGATAATAGCTACAAACAGACACAGAGCACACCTTGACCCACAGGTAGGGGAGGGCTGTCTGTTCTGTGGGATGCAGGAAACAGTTTTTCATCTGTTTTTTGACTGTTTTAGATTAAGGCCATTATTTAACAAATTAGAAGAGTGGTGTCAGACCCTGGGGGAAGTTTTTATGCCTATGTTTTTTATTTATGGGCCCAAGTACAGCAGGAAAAAAAAAGAAGTTCATGTTTTATTAAATTTTTTATTTGGGCAAGCAAAAATGTCAATTTGGTTGTCACGAAAGAGAAAATTGAATAATGGTGGATTAACTGATGTGGTTGCAGTGTTACAGGGGTTAATAAAATCCCGTATAAATATAGAGTTTAACTATTATAAGTTGGTTAATGACTTGGATGGTTTCAGATGTAAATGGGGCATAAAGAATGTTATTTGTGATGTTGACATTGATGGCTGTCTCCAATTTTATGCATGAGTGAGTTTTGATCATAAAAGGGGAATTTTATTTTTTTTATTAATATTATGTTTTACTAAAAATGTTATATCTTTAACATTTTTGTAAATAAAGTGATCTTAAAGTCAAAGTCTCTCTCTCTCTCTCTCTCTCTCTCTCTCTCTCTCTCTCTCTCTCTCTGTGTGTGTGCGCATGTGCGGAGTGACTGGGAGGAGCGCGTGAGTGTTTGAGCGTGTGGCGGCGTTTTTGAGTGAGTTTTTTTTCCCTTTTTCCCTTTTTCTCTAATAATTTAGTTTAATTTAGATTGTAGTTTATTTAAAGCTGTTGGGGATTGTGAAAAATGTCGGCAGATTCTGATGGGTTTGCTAAATTAACTGCCCGGAACGGCTGTAAATGTATTCCTGATGGATCTATCACAGTTGAAGACTGCTTGACTGCTATTAGTAGTGAAATAGGTGCTCGGAACATACTGTCAGCATCTAGAATGAATAAAGCTGTCGTTGTGTTTTTGAAAGAAGAGTCTATGGTTCATCATTTAGTAGAAGTTGGCTTAGCTGTTGGTGATGCTTTTCTGCCTGTTTTACCGCTGTCGAGTCCTTCTAAAAAGGTAATTCTTTCTAATGTGCCTCCGTTCATCTCCAATGACTCACTTGAGCGATTACTTGGCCGCTATGGTAAAATATTGATGCCGATTAAAATGATTCCCCTTGGGGTTAAAAATCCTGATTTGAAGCATGTGATGTCCTTCCGGCGTCAAACGTTCATGATTTTGAATGTCGAGTTTCAAAATTTAGACGTTTCAGTGAAATTGACTTTGTTAGGTAAAGATTATACAATTTTTATCAGCACGGATTCAATGAAATGTTTCTCTTGTGGGATTTTTGGTCACACAAAAAAGAAATGCCCATCTAATAAGGTGGCTAAACAAAATGAGATGGAACCTGATATTTCTTCGGAGATAGCGGCTACTACCCCGGTAAATAATAATCAGGATTCAGGCAATAAAACTGATGAGCGCGCTGTGTCGGATTCTTTGTCTAAAGATGAAGAATATCCAGAAGAGCACGCAACGAAAAGTTGTGCTAAAGAGGGGGAAAATTGTTCGGTGAATGTTAGTGAACTTGATAATATCAGCAGTGAGACTAGCGATGCATTAGAGATCGCTGTTGCGGGAACCGGCGATCCAGAGCGCGCGGCCGAGCCAGGTGAGCTCGCGGGAACCGGCGATCCAGAGCGCGCGGCCGAGCCAGATGAGCTCGCGGGAACCGCCGATCCAGAGCGCGCGGCCGAGCCAGGTGAGCTCGCGGGAACCGGCGATCCAGAGCGCGCGGCCGAGCCAGGTGAGCTTGCGGGAACCGGCGATCCAGAGCGCGCGGCCGAGCCAGGTGAGCTCGCGGGAACCGGTGAGTCGCAGGACTCGCACGCAAATGCTGGCCTGACACAGAGTGAGGTGGCTCAGCTCACCGAGAGAGGTGAGACTCAGTCCATTGATATGGATTCTGATAGCGAGGAATCTGATATTGTAGATTATTACACGGATTTCAGTTCACAGGGAAGTAATGTGGAAAAGAAAAGTAGCCTTCAAATGAAGCCTCCTTATTATACGGTGCAGCAAATTAATGATTTTCTTGACAGCACTTTTAATCAGCGAAGACCAAAATTAGAAAAGTATTTTTCTGATTTGCAGCTTTTTGTTGATTCTTGTGTTTTGGCTATGAGAAAAGCTTCATTGGAGGAGCTTGATCAGCCAAAACGATATAGGCTCAAGAAACATGTGAGCGCAGTTAAAAAAAGATTAGAAGTTAGAAAATATTAATAGGGCCATGTTTATTAACAGGGTGATATTTTGGGCGGTTTTTTTCTTTTTCTTTTCTTTCCTTATGACAACCTTAAGTATTGGGACTTTTAATATCAATGGTTGTCGGGGTATGGAAAAGAGAGCAGCTTTATTTGATTATTTGCGCTTAAAGAAGGCAGATGTGATTTTATTACAGGAAACACATACAGATCAGCAGAATGAGAGACAGTGGATTTGTGATTGGAAAGGCAATGTTTTTTTAAGTCATGGAACAAACCTCAGTGCAGGTGTTGCCATCCTTTTTTCCCCAAGTGTCAGTAGTCAAGCAGACATGGTTGAGGTAGTGCCTGGTCGGATTCTGAGAGCTGATATTGCCTTGGGTGATACACATTTTTCTTTCTTTAATGTGTATGCCCCAAATGTTGGTCAAGAACGTATCATGTTTTTCAGAATACTTTCTAAGGCATTATCACAGTGTCCTCAGGGAAATATTATTGTACTTGGTGGTGATTTTAATTGTACTGTTAATTCAGACCTAGACAGGAATCATGATGAACCTCACCCTTCTTCTGCTGAGAGTTTAAGGAAATTAATTAATGATCAAAATTTAGTTGATTTGTGGAGGGAGGCCTTTCCTGGGGTCAGACAGTATACATGGCTAAAAGCTAATTCCAATAATATGTCAGGAGCTAGACTTGACCGTTTCTATGTTGTAAAAAGCAATAGGAGTAGGTTTTTTAGTAGCTCGATTTCGCCATCCTTTCTTTCTGATCATCACTATTTATCTATTGTAGTTTCTGTCTCATTTTCTGGATTCTCTAAATCACATTGGCACTTTAATAATAGATTATTGCAGGACTGCACTTTTATTCACTCTTTTAATCTTTTCTGGAAAACTTGGAGAGAGGAGAGATGCCGTTTTCAGTCGTTGAGTCAATGGTGGGACATTGGTAAAGCACAAATTAAGTCTTTTTGCCAACAGTACACTGCACATAGTACTACAGCCCTTAAAGAAAAAATGAAGATTCTTGAGCAAGACATCCTTGGGCAAAGCAGTGACTCTACCCACAATAATTCATCTTCCATTGACTCTGTTGCAAGAGATAAGCTCCTTTTAAAGAACTTATTGGAGGAACGAGGAAAAATGGCACTTTTAAGGACCAGGTTTGCCCAGCTGAATGACATGGATGCTCCTACAGTTTTCTTTTTCGGACTTGAAAAAAAGTCAAGAGAACAGACATTTTTTCATCAATTGAAGATTCCATGTGGCAGAGTTACAACTGACCAACGGGACATTCAAAGTTATGCTCTTTCCTTTTATAAAGATTTATACTCCTCTGAAACATGTGACGGAGCAGCAACTGGTGAATTTTTAAGTGACTTATCTAAGCTATCTGAAGAGGAGCGTGATGACTTAGACAATTCTTTATCATTTGGAGAACTTTCACAAGCTGTTCAGGAGATGAGTGCTGGGAAATCGCCCGGGTTGGATGGACTCTCAGCAGAATTTTACAAGTGTTTCTGGAATCTAATTGGACATGACCTTTATGATGTTTTTCTTGAATGCATTGATCAAGGGACTCTTCCTTTGAGTTGTCGAAGGGCAGTCTTGACATTAATCCCAAAAAAGGGTGATCTTGGGTGTCTAAAGAACTGGCGCCCGGTATCATTGATCTGTGCTGATTTCAAGATTTTATCTAAGGCATTGACTAATAGACTTAAAACATATATGGCATCTGTCATTCATAAAGACCAAACATTCTGTGTGCCCAAGAGATCCATATTTGATAACCTTTTTTTTCTGAGAGACATTATTACAGTTGCAAAAATGCACAATATGGACATTGGTTTTCTTTCATTGGATCAAGAAAAGGCATTTGACAGGGTGGATCATCAATATTTATTTAAGACCCTGGAAGCCTTTGGTTTTGGCCCTTATTTTGTTTCTCTCATTAAATTGTTATACAATGAAATTTACAGTATGTTAAGACTGAATGGCTCATTAACTAGGCCTTTTTCTGTAACCAGGGGAATAAGGCAAGGGTGCCCTCTTTCAGGGCTTCTGTATGCCATTTCTATTGAGCCTCTCCTGGTTTCACTTAGGAGGCAACTACGTGGTGTTAATGTTCCCAGTTTCCCCAATGCCGATCCAGTTAAATTAACAGCTTACGCAGATGACATAACAATAGTTATAAAAGACTCTGAAGATGTTTCAAGACTGATATCTTCTTTAGATAGATTTCAGCAAGCTTCATCTGCCTGTATTAACTGGGGGAAATGTGCATCTTTGCTGTTGGGAGACTGGCGATCTGTAGGACCTCCTCAGCTGCCACAGCAATGCAGATGGGCCCGAGATGGTTTTAAAGTACTTGGTCTTTATTTTGGGACTAAAAGTTACACCGAAAAGAACTGGGAAGGGCTATCTGATCGGGTGATCTGTAGAATTCATAAGTGGCGATGGATTCTTCCACAACTCTCCTTTAGAGGGAGATGTTTGGTTATTAATAACTTGGCAGCGTCAATGCTATGGCATAAATGCACTGTTCTGGATCCTCCTAAAGAATTAATTGTTGGAGTTCAAAAGGCATTTGTAAAGTTTTTTTGGGACGGTTGCCATTGGCTTCCTCCAGGTGTCCTTTATCTTCCTGTGGCAGAGGGAGGGCAGGGGTTAATACACATAGAATCCAAAATTATGGCAATGAGGCTGCATACACTGCAGAAACTCTTGTATTCTTCAGATCAGGTGCCTTGGGTTGTTTTTGGTCTGTATATACTCAAGAGTGTTGGAGGAATTGGTCTTGACAAACAGTTGTTCTTAATGCAGAAATCCTTTGTGGAGAAGACACATTTTTTGCCTTTCAGTTTTTATGAATCAGTGTTCAAATCATGGGATTGTTTTAAACTGTTAAGACTGGAGGATGAGCATTATGGTATTGCAGAACCTCTTTTTTTTAATCCCCTTTTTGAAATGCCATCTACTGTATCATCATCTATAATTGCCAAATCTTTGAATGCTGGCATTACTAAAGTTATGGACTTGATTGATTTAACGAAAGGACAGTGGCGAACTGCACAGGAACTAGCTGACCAAATTGGGATAACTTCGGTTAGAATTGTGGAGGGATTAATTAGGAATTTTAAGATTTCTTTCCCTACGACGCTGAATTCTTTTATTAACAATGTTCTTTTGAATGGTTTTATTTCTCAGACATTTCCTGAGTTTAAGGTTGTTCTTAAAGACTGTGAGTTTGATGAGGATATAAGTCTAACAAACATTCTGAAAGGTTATGGGGATTTGGTGTTTCATTGTATTGAGAAAAAAAAGTTATATCATGGTTGTGTTAAATCTGTACATTATGGACAATTGAAACATAGACCGGACACTAAATGGAGGTCTTGGCTGTCTATTTCTGATGAGGTATGTCCATCCTGGAGATTACTGTACAAACCTCCTATCTCAAAGAGATGTGGGGACCTTCAGTGGAGGTTACTGCATTGCATTGTTGCCTCAAACTCTTTTATTTCAAAGCTTAATGAGACCATTTTGCCAATATGTCCTTTTTGTAATGCACTTGACACTGTTTTTCATATGTTTAGTGAGTGTGTCAGACTCTGCTCATTGTTTGAACTATTGGAGAAGATTATTGTTAAATTGGGTTTCTCATATACTAATAGTCTTTTTATATTGGGTTGCCGATATAAGAGGTCTTTGCAACAACAGTGTACACTTGCCAATTTTTTAATAGGGCAAGCTAAACTAGCCATTTTTAAGACACATCAGTGTAAAAATGCTGGTGAGGATGTAAATATGGTGACCCTTTTTAAGTCTCTAGTGAAGTCAAGAGTGGTCATTGAATATACTTATTATCAGCATACTAACAATGTTCTGTATTTTGAATGGAGATGGGGTGTTGGAGGGGCTTTGGTGACTATAAGCGAAACAGGGAATCTGGTATTTAATTGGTAATATGTAATGTTTTTTTAATTTTTTTGTTTGTTTTTGGTTTGTTAATTTTATAATGTTTGTAAATTAAAGAGGTTTTAAAAGTCAAAGTCTCTCTCTCTCTCATCTCTCTCTCTCTCTCTCTCTCTCTCTCTCTCTCTCTCTCTCTCTCTCTCTCTCTCTCTCTCATCTCTCTCTCCCTCGTGGATTCTCTCTTTCCATCATTCTTTTCCCTTTGATTTTATTCGTTAAGTTTGATTTTTCCTTGTTTGTACCATATCGTTTGTTTCTCCTATATATATGCATATTTACCCCCGTGTGATTCGTAGCTTTGTATTCTATAGTGTTTTATTAAAACTCAATAATTGCATTAAACTGAATCCTTATTGTTTTGCTCACAAATCTCGAAGTCACTGAAGCGTAAGATCTAAGCTACCCATTTAAGCTTGATTTTCATGTATTACTACTTTAGTAATACAAATTGTGCAAACATAAGAGATATTATTTGTCCTGATCAAACAGATCAATGTTTCTTAAGGTTTGTAAGATTGATAATTGATGAAGAAATCAATTTGGATAAAGGTTACTTTTAAATGATTAAAGGTTCCGTTATACGTTAATTTTTCTGTACAACAAGCTAATAATATTCATAAACTCATGAATATTCATACCATTTGAATTAATTATTCCCCAGAACTTATTGTTGTTACAGAATGCACAAAGAAACATTAGCGTAGGTGTCGCAGTTTTCAGCATATCAGAGGGAATGTTTGTCTTTCTGTTTCCAGGCTTTCTTCAGTAATTTCACAATCATTTTCAAATGATTCATAATACTCAAAATATCTTTCTCATATATCATGCTAAAACTGGCAACTTTCATATTCAAGTGGCCAATGGAAAGTGACATATGAAAATAAATATATAATTTGCTAGTTACATGCATTATTTTACACACTGGTAATCAAAAGTTTGAAATAATTAAGACTTCTTAAATTGTTTTTGAAAGAAGAAGGCTGAATTTATTTGATCAAAAATACAGTAAAACCACAAATATTAAGAAATATTGATACAATTTCCAATAGGCCTAGTTGTTTTCTATGAGAATGTATTGTAAAATGTAATTTATTTCTGTAAAAGCTGACTTTTCAGCATCATTACTTCAGTAAGTGTCACATGATCCTTCAGAAATCATTTTAATATGCTGTATTTTTCATATCATTTTTAAACTCTTTTCCACTATTTGAGCTCAATTCCATAAAATTACAGATGTCTAGATACTATAGCCACTAGAAAGGCACCCTAAAACAGTCCACATTCTGCACTACATCCTAAGTCTTCTAGACCAGAGTCCTGCACGGGTGACGGGTGACCCGCGAATATTGCTGAAACGGGTGAAAAACATCCTACTGTGTCGGATACGGGTGCGGGTCGGACAAGGGAGAACACGGGTCTAAACACGGGTTTTAAAAAGTCACGTGCAAACGAATATAGGCCTATATATAAAAATATATGCATGTATATTGTAGATGTGTTCCTGAAAATATGCATATACAAAAATATGCCTTGCCTGTATTTCAAGTTGATTTTCAAATCCATATCAGTTTATTTGTTCTCCTCCCAGGAGAATCACAACCGCGCGCGCGCTCTGCCTGCACTCGTCGAGATGGATCATGAGGAGTTGAAGAAAAGATAGCCGCAAATGTGGAAGTTCATCGCTGAGGAAGCACGCAGCTAACTGTGGTAACAAAACCAAGCACACGCAGTTCAATCGAACAGTATTTTTGTTATGGTTCCTGAGTTTAGTCTCTTAATAACACTGTCTTAGTAGCCTACATTAAGCCACTTTTGTACTTTTGTACATAGTATACGTTATTAGTATTATGTTTACTGAGTTTGGTCTCTTAATAACAGTGTCTTACCTACATTAAGCCACGTTAAGCGTTTTAGAATGTCCCGAAGTTGTCCTTAAGTTAATGGTCGTGTAATAACTTATGTATGCTGGCAATAAACATTTTTGTAAGTGTGTCTGTAGTAAACGTTGTTTGTACGGGAAGAAGGAGGCGGGAACCGGCGGACAATCAAAACATTTAATCAAAATAAAATGGCGGCGACAGCCCCTCACGGTCGACTGCCGCCTACATACAAACAAACACAAAATGAAAATAAAAAGCTGCAGCCCCTCACGGACGACTGCAGCGAACACAAAATAAAACATAACACAAAATCCAGGCCTGGTCCTCTCTCGTCCCTCACTGTCGTCGCTCCTCCTTTATAGTCCCTCACTCCTCCGCGAGGGCCGAGATCGCTGCGGCGCTCATCCTCCCTGATGTGCGCCGCCTCGTCCCGCCCTCACGGTCCCTCGGCCTCGCTGCTCGCCACATACCCCCAACGCCCTTCGCAGGCGATCACGGCGGCCGCGGGACCTGGGGGTAAGAACAGCGAGGTGAGAGAACGGAGCGGGGAGCATGAGGAGCGACAGAGACGAGAGAGTGGAGAGAGGAGAAAAAAAAAAAAAAAAAAAAAAAATTCTGGTCCGGTTCCCAGACACACTGCCGCTCGGTCCTCAGCCAGCCGAGAGGCTCTTCCTCGCGGTGCCATGCGGTGGTACTGGACGGCCGGTGGACGGCTCGACACTCCTCCGCCCCCTGGCGGCTGGCGGTGGCTCCTCCTTCTGAGGGCGGCCGGAAGCGAGTCCCCGTCCCGCGCTCCCTGCTCCTCCCCAACCTGGCGGACGGCAGCGCTCCGGCTCCTCCCCAATATGGCGGGCGGCAGCAGGCTTCGGCTCCGGGCAAGCGCTGGGGACTCCTTCGCCCCCTCGCGGACGGCAGCCACCCCACCTCGACCCAGGGGCACGGCAGCGAGCTCTCCGTCCCACCGACCTTCATCCGCTCCAGCACCACCGCTTCGGGCAGCCGCTCGCGGACTTCTCTCCTCCGCGCTGCCCGAACTCCGCGGCACCGCGATCCCCCTCAGCTGCGAGGGCTCTTCGACAGCGTGTCCCTCCTTCCTCCCGGGTTTCGGCACCACTGTAGTAAACGTTGTTTGTACGGGAAGAAGGAGGCGGGAACCGGCGGACAATCAAAACATTTAATCAAAATAAAATGGCGGCGACAGCCCCTCACGGTCGACTGCCGCCTACATACAAACAAACACAAAATGAAAATAAAAAGCTGCAGCCCCTCACGGACGACTGCAGCGAACACAAAATAAAACATAACACAAAATCCAGGCCTGGTCCTCTCTCGTCCCTCACTGTCGTCGCTCCTCCTTTATAGTCCCTCACTCCTCCGCGAGGGCCGAGATCGCTGCGGCGCTCATCCTCCCTGATGTGCGCCGCCTCGTCCCGCCCTCACGGTCCCTCGGCCTCGCCACAGTGTCTATAATGTAATATGCTAAACTGACTTTATTGCGGGTGCGGGTCGGGCGTCGGTTCTATTTTAAGCGGGTCGGGTCGGGTGCGGATTTTAATTAGTGCTGTTGTCGGAGAAGGGGTCGGATGCGGTTTTAAGCACTGCGGGTACGGGCGGGTGCGGGTTTACAAAATCGGAGCTGTGCAGGACTCTGTTCTAGACAATAGCATTTTATATGGTCTGATTTTATGGTAGGTATTGAACTTAATGATATTAAACTACAGTGTATGGAAAAGAGAAATCAAAATTTGTATACAAAAAAAAATAAATACAATTTGCCATGTGCACCAGGAAAGACAAATTATAAACTGAAGAAGTATGCCTGTCATTCAGTATGATAAGCATTTCAATAAAACAATTCATATCATTCATATTTTTGAATAAATAGCTTCTGTGTTTAAAATTGCCCTGTGTATAATGAGCTGGTGGGTTTATGGTGAGGTGTGTTGCACACCGGGTGTGATGGGCCGCTTTGTGCCAGAAAGTCCAGGGCCACTTTTTTGCCCCAGTCCACCCCTGCTTTCCAGTGTCTTCATGCGCAGGAAGTTGTGCAACACACATGTGGCCTTCACACACACCTCTGCAACCTCTGGACTGGTTGCAATGACACGGGCGGTACATCCGCCACCAAGCTGAGAGGATGCCAAAGGCGCACTCAACTACCAACCTAGCCCGGCTGAGGCGGTAATTGAACACCCTTTTCTCTGGTGGGATGTGATGTCCAGGGTATGGCCGCAAGAGGTTGGTCATCAGTGGGAAGCCCTCATCCCCGGCAGATTGACCATTATTTGGCTTGACACCGGAGTGGTCTGGATCAGGTGATGATGGACCAGGATCGGCTTGGGTTCCTGTCAGGTCGGGGTTGGACTTCTGGTCAAGTCTCGAGCTCAAGCCCTCCACCAAGGACAGCAAGTGTTATCTCCTATCCAATACAAAGATTATATGAACATGTGAACTCATGAATGTTTTTTTTTTTTTTAGCTGATTTACAACAGAACTGAATTCTTGCAATTGCATCACTAATTGTGTTATTTTCCTGTTTATTACTGTGAAGCTGCTGTGAAACAATCTGTATTGTATAAAGCGCCGTATAAATGAAGCTGACTTGACTTGACTATAACAAGAACATGAACACAAATTTGAAAACCTCACTACAAATAATCCAGAATTGAAGATAAATGATATTAATCCTACTCTGTCTGTTACACTACCTCACACCTGAAATCACTGATCGAGTGAATCTCCTGAACTTCTCCTGAACTTCTCCAGATCATTTCTAATCCATTCATGTTGTAACACCTGCTCTAACGTCGGCCGTTTCGTTGGATCCCGGGCTAGGCACTGGCTAATCAGATCACTGCATTCTGTACACATTTTATTAAGGAGAGAGCTGGTTAGTCATGATGACCATGTGACACGAATGTTGGCAATTATGAAAACAGCATCTGGTGAACTATAAACTGAATGCATTTCAACTTGAAACATCTTACATACTTCACCTTTACCTGTTTCTAAACAGAGCCTTTGCTTTATGTGTGTGTGTTTATCGATATTCTTCACTCACCTTTGGATAAGTTGGAGTTCTGAAATGTAACTTTGGCCTGTGTGATTTCCGTTCTATTGCCAAAGGGAGAACGTCCGTTAACCATCAGGTACAACAACACCCCTAGAGCCCAGACATTTGCTGGGACGGCGTGGAATCGAGATTCTGTGAAGACTTCAGGTGGGCAGTAAGAAGGTAATCCTGTGAGCAAGACATTTTTGCACATTGTTGAGCAATTTCTTCAAAGCATCAAATAATCAGAAAGTCACTACATCCAGGTTTCCACACTCCAAAAATACTCACCACGGTATATTTTTGTCTCGTAGCCATCACCACTAAGTAGCTGACCGCAGCCAAAGTCGATCAGCTTGAGCTCTAACGTGTTTGTCTTCACCAGGAAATTCTCTGCATGAACGTCATTATGAAAAACGCCATGCTCGATGCAGTGCTGTACCGCCAGCGCAGCCTGTCGCAGGACGACCCGTGCTGTTGTTTCATCCAGTTGACACGAATGACGAATGATGAAGTCCAGCAAGCTCTCGCAGGGGTCAGGGAACTCCATTATGAGAACGAATGTCCGAGGATGTTCAAACCAGTCGTACAGTCGGACGACGTAGGGGCTTATGGGTTCATGCCTCATCATTAGCAGCAGCGCCACTTCTGTAACGAGAGGTTCGGGATGCCCGGGCTAGAGAAAAGTAGTAGACAGAAGGTTAGCTGGGTAAAAATCTGAAGAAAACCTATCATTTTTAAATGTACTTTTCTTTGATCTTTACAGACACGATCATCAGAGCCTTTCCAGGTTTATTGATCTATTACATTTACACCTAATGCTTCCTACAGGTGTATTGACTACAGTAATCAGCACTTAAACAACAAACAGCACTTAAACAACAAATACAACTTTTGACCAACTTACAATATCAAGATAACGATCATTGTCAATCTTGTGCATCTGCTTGATGGCAACCTGCAAAAAAAAAAACAGCGTTCAATAACGGTATTCAAGCGCCTGACTTTGCACATAACATTTACGATTTGAGCATCTAAGTATTAACCCATCTGTATTAAGAATGTTTTGATGCATGCAAGAGCAAAAATGTTTGTACAATTCAGCAAGATTGCTTTACCTTTTTGCCATCAAACTTCCGTGTTCCCTTGAACACTCTCCCAAAAGTTCCGGATCCAATCATCTCTCCCACGTTATAGAGAGTCTCAAAGGAGTCTGAAAAACAAAATATGAGAAATGTATGAGCTTGCAAACAAGACGATAATAATACTGTTTAAAACAATGTTGGAGAAATAATGTCTTTAATAATTTTAATAATAAATAATACTTTTACTTTAAAAAAAGGTTCCCAGTAAAATGAAATCCAATGTGACTGTACACTGCCCAGCCTTATTTCAGTCTCACCTGTTGAGCTTGTGTTCACCGGTGAAGCCTCCATAAGGCCATTTGAAGTCTCCGTTGGCTCGACGGGAACTTGACCTGGCAGCGGATGGCACATCCACTCTTCGTCGCTCCAACTGCCCTGTTCGTTTCGGCTATCCGATCTATCGCCACTCCACCTCCAATCGACGATGTACGAGCCTCTGCTGCTAAGGCTCAACGACTCTCTGCAGAACCGCCTCACTGTATTGTCCTCAGAGAGGGACAAATATGATGTGGACATGATGCCTGCTGAAGACATTTTTAATAATATTAATAATCAATGTCAATGGTGAAATTGTTACTTTATGTTTTATTTTTTTCAACTTTCTATTTTCAATGACACATTATTTTGTTAACTGAGCCATAACTTGTGTAATAAAAGCCTATTCTGACCTCTGCGAAAGCCTTTAGATGGAGTGGACGGACGTCCATGATCATCTGGGCTCTGCCGGCTGCCGCTCTGCCACTCTCTCTTCCTGTCAGTCCGACCTGTTGGCACAGAAACAGAAAACTCAGAAGACAGAAGCGCTAAATGTGTAGGAAGCTCCTGGATCTGTGATTGCTAGATCCTTTGTTTTATATTAAAAATATCAGTGCAAACAAGACGATAATAATTCTGTTTAAAACAATGTTGGAGAAATAATGTCTGCAGATTGACCATTATTTGGCTTGACGCCGGAGTGATCTGGATCAGGTGATGATGGACCAGGATCGGGCTCTGGCTCCAGATCCGCTGGAGGAACAAAAGACTCCACAACATCCACATCACTGAGACAACAGCAGAGGAGCGAGCGCCTCACAGCCTTACACACGTTCCTGAGGAAAGAACGAACTCGTTTCCTCTTCTTACATTCTGTGGGTTTTTCTGAAATGAAGAAAACAAAACTGAATGATTAGAAACATCTCTGACGTCCAATTAGGCAGTGATAAAATGACATAACTTACGTTTTACTTAAAAAAAAGGTCACCAGTAAAATGAAATTCAATGTGACTGTACACTGCCCAGCCTTATTTCAGTCTCACCTGTTGAGCTCGTGATGTACGAGCCTCGGCTGCTAAGGCTCAACGACTCTCTGCAGAACCGCCTCACTATATTGTCCTCAGAGAGGGACAAATATGATGTGGACATGGTGCCTGGTCAAGACATTTTTAATAATATTAATAATCAATGTCAGTGGTCACATGAAATTGTTATTTTCAATGACACATTATTTGTTAAAGGGTTATTAGTTCACCCAAACGCCGGCGCTACGTCATATTCTCGCGCATGCGTCGTGGAGGCCTACACGGAAGACAAGAAGAGGTTGAATAAAGGCGTTATTTTGATTTTTTTTTTGGCACAAAAACTATTGACGTCGCCTCGTAAAATTATTGTAGAGCCACTGTGGTGAGATGGACTTTGTAACGACATTTTAAGTGCCTTTTATGGGTCTTGTGAGTGTAAATGTACCAGGGTTTTTCCTACATTGAAAATTTTTTGGCGGCCGCCAAAACAAATTTTTGTCCCGCCAAAGCTTTATTTGATGAGCTATTGTGATTTATGAATGATGTAGAATAGATGCTGCGCTTGTAACTGAGTGACAGAGAGACGATCAGAGCTCCTCCCTCGCTCGCACTCTCTCTGTCTTCAAAATAAGCATTCTTAGCTTTCTAATATTTCACATATTACGTTAATAAAAATCAAAAGGTCGGAAGACCGAATCCATGTTGCACGTGGCGCTATCAGACGATGTTTTCCTTTCATTGCCGCTGGGTGTGAAATGCGCTCAAAAAACATTGACTGATTCTCTGACCAGCTGACATAAAGCATACTTTCAATAAACGGGAAACAAATCGTGTCCAGTTATGAAGTGTTTTCTGTGTGTTGACAAATCTTTCGCGATGTTCTAACAGACGGGATTCGCACACAACGCGTCTGCTAATGTCCGATTCGCAACCTAATGAACCGAATCATTTTAACGACTGGTTAGAACAACTGATCTGTCCAACACTGAACTAACGAATCAGTTTAAATTTACTCAGAACACCTGAAATGAGAACACAAGTGTGCTTACACAATTTAGCAAGAGTGGGTGTAAGAGTTAGTTTTAATTATCCAGTCTTTCAGCTTATTTATGTTCATAATGTGTAGTAAAATAAATAGCCTATAAATCACTTAGTTTAGACTGTGAGGTGAACCCAGAACAAAGTTGTTGTTAGCTAGCTGATAATTTTATGAAATTGTATATGGCAGAAAATTAGGCTATTTGTTCATTTTTTAAAAACTACTTTTTAATATTGATATGATTATATACCAAAACAATTATCAGTAAATAGTGTAAAAATGAGGAACAAAAACAAACATCAAGGTATCCCACATGAAGAAATACTATAGTATATTATAGTAAAATTACTATAGTGTTTTTGAGCCATACTATAGTAAAGATACTACAGTAAATTGTAGTATATTGTATTATATTATAGTATTTACTACACTTTGTTTATTTACTGTAGTATATTTACTATAGTACAGTTCAAAAACACTATAGTATTTACTAGAGTAATTTTACTATAATATACTATAGTATTTTTTCATGTGGGATCAAAATAAGATAAGCAAAAGTTACAAACTTTCTTTGAATTTATTTAAAATGTATTGTCAGTATTGCGCTTGCAGATCATGTGGGTAGGGGACTTTTTTTACTGTGCGTGCGTGTGTCATGTCTGTCAGCCACCACCGAAGACCATTTTTGACCCAGGAAAAACCCTGTGTACTGAATGCCAATGGAGGCCTATCTGAGGCCTTCTCAGCCATCAGCTTTCAACAAAAAATATCTTCATTTGTGTTCCGAAGATGAAGGTCTTAAGGGTGTCGAACGACATGAGGGTGAGTAATTAATGACATCATTTTCATTTTTGGGTGAACTAACCCTTTAACTGAGCCATAACTTGTGTAATAAAAGCCTATTCTGACCTCTGCGAAAGCCTTTAGATGGAGTGGACGGACGTCCATGATCATCTGGGCTCTGCCGGCTGCCGCTCTGCCACGCTCTCTTCCTGTCAGTCTGACCTGTGGGCACAGAAACAGAAAACTCAGAAGACAGAAGCGCTAAATGTGTAGGAAGCTCCTGGATCTGTGATCTGGGTCTGGTCTGGCAGCGTATCCTGGGGGCCAGTTGCATAAACTAAGCCATTACGTTAAGACAGTGTCTTAAGATCTAGTATGAGCCACTAGCAGTTAGGCAAGTCTATGTTTTTATGTAACTGATTTAAAAAAAATGTATGAACAGTCTTAAAGAAAAAAAATGTATGTCTAACTTGTAAGACTAGTCTTAACGGTTTATGCAACCGGCCCAGGCCTGATCACGGTCATCAGAACACTGTCTGTCTCCAAACCTCCTGACCAGCCGTCTGAGAGAAAGCAGCTCTCCTGGATATGGAGCGGCCCGAGGCTGAAATATTTCAGTAACATAACATAACTAACGTTAAAGCACTCACCTTCTCTTTCACCCATCATCTTCGCCATCGACATCCTCCTTCAATCTGGAACAAAAACAATACAAAACACAAAACAAAACAAAACAACACACAATACAATACAATAAACTCTCCTCAAAAATACTCCTCCAAAAAAAAAGAAAACCAAAACAAAGAATTAATCAAACTCGACACTCCTAAAATAAGAAAAGAACAATAAGATAAAAGTATCTACAACTCAAAAATGTAACTCTGTAAAGGATATCTCCTGCGATGTTCTTCCAGAATAAAAGTCTCGTCTCCTCCAAACAGCTTCAAAATTTCAAGGTCAGCACAGAAAATATTCTGCAAAAGTTTGTGAAATCGCCTCAGTCGTCTCTCTCAACAACAGATCAACAACACAATCGGTGCGTGTCTGAGTATGCGTCAGAATTCATAACAGGCGTCGCCATAGCAACTAAAACGTGAATCATTCATATGAGCGGAGCCGTGAGCGCGCATCGATCTGAACACATTTATTGAATAGTTACAAACTTCATTTGGACGTTTTCTTTATTAAAAAGTTTGAACCTGTTTCATTGACTCAGTTCAAAACTTTGATTCAGTGATTCCTCTGCATCATCATCACTCAGAAATGCTAGATGTCTGTGCATGCATCAAAATGTGTTGGTAAATACTTTGATTTATTTATTTTTACTATATTTTTGCATATGAATAAAAAATATTAAATAATGTTTCCTTGTATTAGTTTAACCTCTCAATCCGCAGTGGTGCATTAAAGGATTAATGAAATGATAAATTATTAATTTAATGCTTCATTTAGCATTTAATTAAATGCTAAAGGACCGGCCACTTAAACATCAGCATAATAAATGCAGTTACTCATCTTTCATCTCCTATCGTGCAGATCCGATCGGACGAATCCAATAAACACCAGCATGTAAGTGTAAGGGTCCACTCTGAAAAATAGAGGGGGGCAAACAAAAAATCCTCCTTCATTTACTTGAGCGTATTTGAGTTATATTAGTAATTAATCACGTCCATTTTCAATGCAATAGCGAGTATTCTGAGGATCTCCCCTGCAGTTTAGAGTCTTCAGCTCCAGTTAAACCCTCCCAGGTCTCTCTCCTTCAATCACAGGCCTTCTGATGACTCATTATATACAGGAAGCGCATTACAGGCTCCGTGAGGTGTCAGTCAAAGCGGCTATGGTTTTGGTTGGATAAAGGCAGGCAATGCCTAGCCAATGCCTTGCCAACAAAGGTTTGATTGATGGACGTTGTAACCAATCAAAAGGCATCATCTTGCGAGAGCACACCGCAGTGGAGACTGGCACTTCTTATCAACTAAATTAGTTTTTTACACTTTGTAAATTCTGTAATAGTTGCTTTAGTTTTTCAGTAACTGTATATATCCATTATAATTAGCAGTTTATTGCAGATTTATTTGAATGAAACGCTACTCTTTACAATTACAAATCTTCTGAAATAAAGGGCCTTTTTGAAAGGACGCCTAGAGGTTTTTTTTTTTTTTTTTGACATAAAAGCTTACAGAAGCTACATTTGTAAGAGTATCATCCTCAAATTTGAATCACAACATGATCAGAAATGCAGTTTTATATTTAGGTTATTTTCAGGCCTTTAACATTAAAGTATCATACATTTTTCCCTGAGTGAATTTCAATACAACTTTTCAGGGTAGAGGAGGCGTGTGTAACAGAGTTAAAAAGAAAATTAATTCTAAATATATTCATGGTGTTTAATTACATGAAATTAGAGGTTAAAACAAATCAAATGGTGTTTTAGTGCCCCCTAGTGGTTATCGCATTGCAGACATTCAGGATTTTGTCCTTGCGTGCCTACCGTAGTTCAGCAGAAAATGGCTGACACTGCTGTGGGTAAGCGTGTTTCTTCTCTCTTCTGTGTATTGTGTATAAAAATGTGATAAGAGTGTTTCATACGATTTTGTTTCAATTGTGAATGTTTGTAGAGATTATATCAACAAATGTACAATGAGTTGGATGGGTTTATATGTCCGATGGAAACTTTTAGTAATTAACGTTGTGCCTCGTATCTCATACTGAACACACAGTTAACGTTACCCTTAAAGAGAGAGTTTGTTCATTTTATGTTTTTCTGATTTCAGTGGTTTATGTCTGCAGTGTTTGCAACCAATTTAATACATTGTAATGTATTCCTCAGGTATGTGATTTTTCATGTTTATTTTGTTAACATGGAATTGTTATAAGTTGTATGGAGTTCAGCAGAAAATGGCTGACACTGCTGTGGTGGTTTATGTCTGCAGTGTTTGCAACCAATTTAATACATTGTAATGTATTCCTCAGAACATTGCTGCGGAGAATAAAAGAACAGACAACCAGAGTTTTGTTGCGTCGTCCATTAAGTTTGTGACGGTTGTGTGGATGTGTAGAGGCCACGTCAGAGACTACAATCGTTACACGTGCAAGATGGCGCCCTGATCACATGTACGTTTGTGAGCTCAGCAATCCCAAACTGTTTTATAATAGTTACAACGAAACTTTTTTTTTGTTGAGAATTTCCATTTATTAATGTCTTGAATTTTTGGAACAACGATAATGGGAGGATCTGAAAAGAGGAAAGGTGTGAAGAAGTCAGGGAAAACAGTGTCGGATACTCCTGCTGGATCTGCTGGCACAGGTGACGATAAACAAGCAGTCGAACGACATAACAGTACTCCTGCAACCGGGGTATTGAAGGACAGTTTGCTAGCCTAGAAATCTAGACGCACCCTAGCGTAGGGTTGCCACCCGTCCCGTAAAATACGGAATCGTCCCGTATTTACAAGCAAAATGACGCGTTCCGTATCAAACCAATACGGGACGCGATTTGTCCCGTATTTTACACAGGTCCACACATAGTTCAATAAACACATACGGAGTTTGCAGTGTGGAGGATACTGATAGCAAATATAAAGAATCAATTTCACAATAAGTAGTACAGGAGCTCATTTGTGCGTGATTGCGGGCTTTGTTGCTATAGCGGCGGAGTCTCGAGAACATGCGCTGTGCCAGAGTGTGCCTGTAAACTTGCGCGGTTTTTTAAAAACATGTCGAGCTTGCGTTGCGTCCACCGTTTGAAGAACGCAAGGGGATCTCCAGATATAGAACTGAATTAATATCAAAAAGGTATCAATGGGTCTGTCCAGTAACTCATGATGAACCTCAGGCCAACTGCACACTTTATGAGAAGCATTTCAGTGTCTCAGACTGTCTGACTGTGGTGACAGACCAGTCTATGTGACAGACACATCCGTGCTTCTAAAGGTAGGCCTATAGTTTTTTTTAATGGATAATATATTAATATAATATTCCAATACATTATCAGAGCTTGGCAGACAGAATTATTATTTTTTTAGACAGGTTAATTTATAGATTCTAGCCTAATAAATGTTATTATTAATTTATCATTTATTTAGGCTATATCATACATAATAAATAATCCTGTCATTTAAAGTTTATGACATTTAAAAAATATTTAGATAAAAATGGGACAAATAATTACACGATAATATAGTCATAATTTAAGTAAATTATTCAAAGAAAATAAACATTTTTAAAATTCAAAAAAGTGATTAGGCCTGGTTCAGAATGACTTCTTAAAGGGACAGTTCACCCAAAAATGAAAATTCTGTCATCATTTATTCACCCTCAAGTTGTTCCAAACATGTATACATTTCTTTGTTATGTTGAACACGTAGGAAGATTACTGTGGAAGTCAATGGTGCCCCCAAAGCAGCCTGGTACAAACTTTCTTCAAAATATCTTCTTTTGTGTAGGCCTACAGGAGAACAAAGAAACTCATACAGGTTTGGAACATCATGAGGCGTCATAAGTGCACCAAATAGGCTAAGAGTTCTTTAGAATTAAATAAAATAATCAAATGTAAAATAATATAGCATGTGTTCTGTTGCAAATTCACGTACTTGATCTTATGTTTTCTTATGGTTTATTATTGAGCTGTCAAGTTGTTAATGTTGAAATAATCATTTCATGACGTATTCTTTATTTCTGCCCTTTATGCAATTGTTTTTTAGGGGATTTTTTTTTTCGGGGGTGGATATTTGCTGTCAAAGTGAGGCCAAAGTGAATGGGAGTCAATGGGATGCTAACAGCAGGTGATGGCTTGGTTAGCAATGGCTGCCCCTATGGAAGGTACACTTTCCGGGGGCTGGATTACCCCGTTGGGAAAAACCAAACTCTGGTCAGGCCAATCACAGCGTGTGTAGAGTCGGTGGGCGGGCTTTACATAATGACGGTACGAGTTGCGGAGGTTCTGCGTGCCACTCGTAAACACAGAAGCTGGCGAACAGCGGTCTTTTGAATCGGCTTTGACTCTGGAAGACTTGGAGTTAAGCTTGGAGTTAAGCCGTAGTCAACGCTTCTCGTTTACTTTGAATGGGTGACGTCATGCGTTGCCGAACTGAATTGTGGGTTCCGTTGCGTCGCTTCACTCGCGTTGCAAGCATAGGTTGCAAGCGGCAAAAGTTGAAGATTTCTCAACTTTTCAAGCGCCAACGCAGGCGTCATCCAATCAGATCACCCTATGCAAATATCCTAGAGCAGACGCTAGCCAATAGCGTTCGTTTAAAACACTGGTGAATGAAGAGTGAAGAACGATCTAAAATGGAGGAAAAGCTAATAATTGCGGTGGGTAATCACCCGGTCCTTTACGACCAACAAGGCCGGACTTACCATTGGGCTTGACTGGGCTGAAGCCCATGGGCCCCGCCCAATAGGGGGCCCCGCCCTTTTACGTTGATTTTTTTCAATAATATGTCAGTCATTTAATTTTTAATTTAAAGTTTGTTGATTGGAAAACGTGCGTGCTTATTGGGCGCGAAAAGGTCCGAAATCCGTTCAAAATAAGGATGCTAATGTCAAGGCTTCTGAACGCCACTACAAACATCAGAAGAGACTCGATTGATGTCAGAAGTTCGCTTCGTTTGGATGATGTGAACACGGTCTTCCGAACTCGGGTGCGCACCCGCGAACCGTACCAGAGTCCCCTTAAAAAGGGTGGTCTGGGGTACGGTTCATGTGAACTCCGGTACGGTTCGCTGCTGATGTGAACGCAATCGTACTAAATCGCGGAAGTGAACCGATATTAATTACATATGATTTGATAAAAATGTGTGTTTGTGTGTGTTTCACTCATTTCCGCAATCGCAATCGAACTCGGGTTCGTTCCAGGCAATCGAACCAAGTGTGAAAGCACCCTAAAACTCATTTGAATGGTGAGTACTTGCCCAGAGAATGGTTGCTCTACCCACCATCCATCGGTTGTGTATTTTGTTTTGCTTGCCGCCTTTTTGGCAAAGTTTGCCGGTCAATCCCTTTTTGAGTCTGGCTATATGTGATGTAGTAGACATACTGTAGGTCAAAGTCAGCCTAACACTTCCTATATGTGTATGGAGATGTATATAATCTATACAATATGTCAGCACTTACCAAGAACAGTTTTTTTTTTTTTAAGATTTATACACTCATAGATTTAGCTATTTATATGTAATACAAATGATTTGTTTTTCAATATGGTTTCCAGGTAAATAAGTGTTTTATTCTCATTCTGACCAAGACATTTGTGCATTGCAATAAACACATGATCACTTTGAACTTTTTTAATCATTATTTATTTATTTATTGGAAAACTTTTTCAAGCTTCAATCAGTGGTCATATAAATACATTTTCACGTTTTGTATTTTTTCTTTTTTTTTTTACATGTAACACTGTATACTGTACCAGTCACCTTTTGAAATTAGCTTTGCACTTCAAATAACGATTGGATCGATTATATTGTTACGCCACCAGATGGCGACAAATTACTTTTAAAAAACATTTGTCATTGAATCGTTCATTCAGGAGATTGGTTCAAAGATGCTGATTCATCTATGAAACGATTGTATTTGATTGAGGAATTTAATCATTCATTCAAACCCAAGTTTTTTTTAAATAAATAATTCAGATTAATTAAAAATTTTTATAGACTTCAGCAATTAACATAAATTATGTTATTTTGTTTAGTTGTTTGTTCAGAATCGTGATCTCTATTTTTATTCTCAGTTTATCCAGAATTGTGTTGCTCTAATACATAGCTTATGTATCATTTTGTTCTATTTAAAGTAATGTATAGAAGGTAGGGCCCGAAAGTGACTCAAGCCCAGGGGCCCCCACCACCCTAAGTCCTGCCCTGACGACCAATCATTGTTTACATACTGGGACACAAACCGGAGAGACCAGGCCTGGAAGGAGGTGGCAGAGACGGTTGGAGAATCTGGTATGTATCATGCTTGTATTCTGTCCGTGTACTCTGTTTATCATTGAATGACAGGCAGCATATCATATCATGTGTGGATCAAATAGGCGCTATCGCCCAGCCAAATGAGGAATAAAATATTAAAGTGATCAGTTTTCATACACAAAATAATGAATTACATTTGAGTGGAAGGTGGATTTGACCGTTTATCTGTCAGTTGGCTGGTAGATGGTAAACGCTTAAAAAAATGTATTTATTATGAACCTTGCATAATTGAAATCTATACCAGAACCTGTTTTATTTGGCATGTTTAATTCAGTTCTTATTTTAATAACTAAACAAGTTTAAACACTTGAGCAACACTTGTTGTATTTGAATTAATTGTTTAATTTATTTACATTTTTGCATGTCAGAGGATACATGTAGGACCCGATGGAAGTCACTGGGGGACAGATTTAGGAAGGAGAAGAAAAAAGAAAGGGAAATGACAAGGAGTGGGGCAGGGTCGCCTGGGACCCAACCCTGGCGTTTCATGGCGGTGTTGGGATTTCTCACACCATTCCTTCATGACCGTGAGACGTCCAGCAACATCCCCAGACGACCTCTGCCCCCTTCACATCAGTCCATCAGTCCAGAGCCAGAGGAGGACAGCCAGGTCAGAGAAGACAGCCAGGCCATCACCCAGCAAGCCCCTTCAAGCAGAGGAGATGAGGCAGGCAGTGACACAGGCAGGCAGAACCTAACAAAGCTCTCAAATACATTATTATTTCAGTACTATCAAGGAGGGTTAAGTCATTTAGAAAATCAATGTCAATCTGTGTAGAGCTGAACCATATGCTGCAAAGTTTAGGCCACACAACCGTTGACACCTAATGCGTAATAACGTTATATAATAAATTATTTCAAAGAATGATTTGACATTAAAATCATGCCATGTTCATTGATTATCAATTGTTGCTGTAACTATGCAGGCAGACAGACAGAGCAGGAGGAAACTGTCGAGATCAATGACAAGGGTAGGAAGAGAAAAAAAAAGGGAAATGTCTTCTTTTGAGAGAGGACTGTTGGCAGCAATTGAGCCCCTGACGCAGATGACCACGCTGCCACATCCACCACCACCGCCGCCGCCTCCAACACCAGCAGCAGATGAAGACGAGGTTTTCTTTCAGAGCCTCTTGCCGTCCCTTCGTAGGCTTTCTGTGCTGAGGAGGGCCAGGCTTCTGCACACACACATACATATTACATACATACAGCACTAAAATAAACATATTAAAATAATCGTATGGCTGTATTGTTTTCTCATGTTCATATAGAATAATACAGTAAGTATTTTAAATTTGTCGTATCATACAGCGCTGTCGACGCAATACAATCACTTAAAGGGATAGTTCTCCCAAAAATGTAAATTCTGTCATCATTTACTCACCCTCAAGTTGTTCCAAACCTGTATGAGTTTCTTTGTTCTGTGAAGGCCTTTGTATTTTCTCTCCAGTGAAAATCTGCTCAAATCATGAATGTATTAGTTGAAAACAGGGCTGAAAGGGCAAAGGCTATGTACATTATGACATGGTGATGAAAATATAAAACCAACATGTTAATTTAATGTAAAAAATAATTGTTATGACACTTGGAATCTGCACTTTTAAGAAAAATATAGGTAGCTCTTAAAAGAGCTTTTGGGTTTTGTGGCTCTGAAAAGAGCCTTTGGCGTATTCTATGAATTCGGCTGCCATGGCACTGCACCCTCCTGGTTGAAGTAGTAGGCACAGTACGTCTCTCGGAGTTGGATAGCTCTACGGGTGGCATTGTTGGAGCCCATCCTTGGTGCATCTCGCAGGGCCTCAGGAGCTGAAGATGGCTCAATGGTGGGTTCAGCTCTGTGTGCGCATCTTCTCCCCCTTTCCAGCAGGGGCGGACTGGCCATCTGGCGTACCGGGCGTTTTCCCGGTGGGCCGCTGGACAATGTGGGCCTGCCCGTTGCTACGTAAATATATGAAGAATAAATTATAGTAAAACTACGTAGCCTATATCCTTCCGTCAGCCCAGACGAATGGCCCGCGCAGCCCTCTTGAGGCAAAACTCCATGCAAAACTCTAATCTATAGCCTGCTCAGTCCCAGTGTCTCAGTGGTGTAAAAGCGCTCGTCAATGTCAAAATGTTTGCGATATCCAATCAAATTCAACGAGGCGGGATTTACTGTGCACAGCAGCCGAGCAGCGCGGGCGACACTTGAATGCGAGCCGAGGTAAGAGCTGAATACGAGTCAATGGGCAGCAATATTTCCCGACTGTTAACGATTTTAAAAATGTTAAACGACAGACATTAATTTCCAGGGATGTAAACTACTGTTGAGCTTTCAGAATGAATCAGATTATAATGCCTTTTACGTTATTCGTCGTCAAAGAATGCACAAAGAAACATTAGCGTAGGTGTCGCAGTTTTCAGCATATCAGAGGGAATGTTTGTCTTTCTGTTTCCAGGCTTTCTTCAGTAATTTCACAATCATTTTCAAATGATTCATAATACTCAAAATATCTTTCTCATATATCATGCTAAAACTGGCAACTTTCATATTCAAGTGGCCAATGGAAAGTGACATATGAAAATAAATATATAATTTGCTAGTTACATGCATTATTTTACACACTGGTAATCAAAAGTTTGAAATAATTAAGACTTCTTAAATTGTTTTTGAAAGAAGAAGGCTGAATTTATTTGATCAAAAATACAGTAAAACCACAAATATTAAGAAATATTGATACAATTTCCAATAGGCCTAGTTGTTTTCTATGAGAATGTATTGTAAAATGTAATTTATTTCTGTAAAAGCTGACTTTTCAGCATCATTACTTCAGTAAGTGTCACATGATCCTTCAGAAATCATTTTAATATGCTGTATTTTTCATGTCATTTTTAAACTCTTTTCCACTATGTAAATTTCCATCCATTAGCCCAAAAACCGAAAACTAATGACGTGGTCAAAAGGAATTCTGCGTTTAAGCCTTTTCAGCCTTTAGGTGAAGTTCATTTATTGATATCTCATTTTAAATCTGACTCCATTAATAATTGTATCTGACTCCAATTCTATCTGACTCCATAAAGTGTGCTACATTTAGAGTTTATCAGCTGATTTGAAAATTAGTTGCGATTTAATTTAGATCAATGATTTTTCTTAGTATCACTTATTTTCAAATATTAATATCCTCCATGGGACACGGAATCTCAAATAGGCTAAGCGTCCGGATTTCGCTTGCTCTAACGGTCACAGATTAGTCAGTTCTGATATTACAGAGGATTGCAGGGTGAACTATCTTACCTCTAAGTGAGTCACACATGTGAAACATGTAATTTTAGTGATAGACACGGAAACTGCAACTTATAATAACAGTGGCAGGTCAGAAATCAGGTTTTCCCTCATGCATGGCTCAATGCTCCCGCTATGGAGTTCCCAGTATGGCCTGCCCTGGCAGGGAGATCTGCGGTAACTCCTACAAAACTCCGCATGGACATGAATAAAATAATGATTTCAGAAAGATACAGAATAAATCAAGATTAACATTTATTTCGGCCAGACAGGAAAAGTAAATACGTAAACAAGAATCCATGGTACACAACTGATCAGCGTAAAAACATAAAACACAATTGCAAAGCAATATGAAAATAATTTAAAAGAGTCATCATGTCTGGCACATCTACATGCAGTTTGCACGGGGGGTCTGATTGCAGAATATTCCCCCAGAGAGTTAGAACATCCAACCTTAAATACTCCAACTAGAACAAAAGGGCTGTAAATACTTGCAACACCCCCACCTGGTTTTGGGGGAGTGGATCAGATATCTTTGAAGAGACTACTCAAAGGAGAACTGAATTCTCATTAGTTTTCCAATCTTTCTAATACTACCAGTGACTGCAGTGAAACTGAGACCATTTTACCATTCGCACTGAGACCTTTAAAAAGACATCAAACATGAAAAGGATAAAACAATACATTTACAAATAACATCATCACTGATATATCTGCATTTGGTGACTTGAAACCAGGACAAGGAGAGGGCAAAATGGGGAGGGGGGAGGAATGTTTGTCAGGGTGTTGTCACAGTTTCTGTGAGATCTTTTCCTCAAGATTAGTGACTTTTATTGTTCAATTGCTGAGGTATGTATCTCAGCTTTTGTCTTAGCACCAAAACCGACTCTTACAACTATTTGAGCTCAATTCCATAAAATTACAGATGTCTAGATACTATAGCCACTAGAAAGGCACCCTAAAACAGTCCACATTCTGCACTACATCCTAAGTCTTCTAGACCAGAGTCCTGCACGGGTGACGGGTGACCCGCGAATATTGCTGAAACGGGTGAAAAACATCCTACTGTGTCGGATACGGGTGCGGGTCGGACAAGGGAGAACACGGGTCTAAACACGGGTTTTAAACAGTCACGTGCAAACGAATATAGGCCTATATATAAAAATATATGCATGTATATTGTAGATGTGTTCCTAAAAATATGCATATACAAAAATATGCCTTGCCTGTATTTCAAGTTGATTTTCAAATCCATATCAGTTTATTTGTTCTCCTCCCAGGAGAATCACAACCGCGCGCGCGCTCTGCCTGCACTCGTCGAGATGGATCATGAGGAGTTGAAGAAAAGATAGCTGCAAATGTGGAAGTTCATCGCTGAGGAAGCACGCAGCTAACTGTGGTAACAAAACCAAGCACACGCAGTTCAATCGAACAGTATTTTTGTTATGGTTCCTGAGTTTAGTCTCTTAATAACACTGTCTTAGTAGCCTACATTAAGCCACTTTTGTACTTTTGTACATAGTATACGTTATTAGTATTATGTTTACTGAGTTTGGTCTCTTAATAACAGTGTCTTACCTACATTAAGCCACGTTAAGCGTTTTAGAATGTCCCGAAGTTGTCCTTAAGTTAATGGTCGTGTAATAACTTATGTATGCTGGCAATAAACATTTTTGTAAGTGTGTCTGTAGTAAACGTTGTTTGTACGGGAAGAAGGAGGCGGGAACCGGCGGACAATCAAAACATTTAATCAAAATAAAATGGCGGCGACAGCCCCTCACGGTCGACTGCCGCCTACATACAAACAAACACAAAATGAAAATAAAAAGCTGCAGCCCCTCACGGACGACTGCAGCGAACACAAAATAAAACATAACACAAAATCCAGGCCTGGTCCTCTCTCGTCCCTCACTGTCGTCGCTCCTCCTTTATAGTCCCTCACTCCTCCGCGAGGGCCGAGATCGCTGCGGCGCGCAGCTGGCGCTCATCCTCCCTGATGTGCGCCGCCTCGTCCCGCCCTCACGGTCCCTCGGCCTCGCTGCTCGCCACATACCCCCAACGCCCTTCGCAGGCCGGGGGGCACTCCCGAGTCTGCGCTCTAATCGGGGGGGCGATCACGGCGGCCGCGGGACCTGGGGGTAAGAACAGCGAGGTGAGAGAACGGAGCGGGGAGCATGAGGAGCGACAGAGACGAGAGAGTGGAGAGAGGAGAAAAGAAAAAAAAAGAAAAAAAAAATTCTGGTCCGGTTCCCAGACACACTGCCGCTCGGTCCTCAGCCAGCCGAGAGGCTCTTCCTCGCGGTGCCATGCGGTGGTACTGGACGGCCGGTGGACGGCTCGACACTCCTCCGCCCCCTGGCGGCCGGCGGTGGCTCCTCCTTCTGAGGGCGGCCGGAAGCGAGTCCCCGTCCCGCGCTCCCTGCTCCTCCCCAACCTGGCGGACGGCAGCGCTCCGGCTCCTCCCCAATATGGCGGGCGGCAGCAGGCTTCGGCTCCGGGCAAGCGCTGGGGACTCCTTCGCCCCCTCGCGGACGGCAGCCACCCCACCTCGACCCAGGGGCACGGCAGCGAGCTCTCCGTCCCACCGACCTTCATCCGCTCCAGCACCACCGCTTCGGGCAGCCGCTCGCGGACTTCTCTCCTCCGCGCTGCCCGAACTCCGCGGCACCGCGATCCCCCTCAGCTGCGAGGGCTCTTCGACAGCGTGTCCCTCCTTCCTCCCGGGTTTCGGCACCACTGTAGTAAACGTTGTTTGTACGGGAAGAAGGAGGCGGGAACCGGCGGACAATCAAAACATTTAATCAAAATAAAATGGCGGCGACAGCCCCTCACGGTCGACTGCCGCCTACAAACAAACAAACACAAAATGAAAATAAAAAGCTGCAGCCCCTCACGGACGACTGCAGCGAACACAAAATAAAACATAACACAAAATCCAGGCCTGGTCCTCTCTCGTCCCTCACTGTCGTCGCTCCTCCTTTATAGTCCCTCACTCCTCCGCGAGGGCCGAGATCGCTGCGGCGCGCAGCTGGCGCTCATCCTCCCTGATGAGCGCCGCCTCGTCCCGCCCTCACGGTCCCTCGGCCTCGCTGCTCGCCACAGTGTCTATAATGTAATATGCTAAACTGACTTTATTGCGTGTGCGGGTCGAGCGTCGGTTCTATTTTAAGCGGGTCGGGTCGGGTGCGGATTTTAATTAGTGCTGTTGTCGGAGAAGGGGTCGGATGCGGTTTTAAGCACTGCGGGTACGGGCCGGTGCGGGTTTACAAAATCGGAGCTGTGCAGGACTCTGTTCTAGACAATAGCATTTTATATGGTCTGATTTTATGGTAGGTATTGAACTTAATGATATTAAACTACAGTGTATGGAAAAGAGAAATCAAAATTTGTATACAAAAAAAAATAAATACAATTTGCCATGTGCACCAGGAAAGACAAATTATAACCTGAAGAAGTATGCCTGTCTTTCAGTATGATAAGCATTTCAATAAAACAATTCATATAATTCATATTTTTGAATAAATAGCTTCTGTGTTTAAAATTGCCCTGTGTATAATGAGCTGGTGGGTTTATGGTGAGGTGTGTTGCACACCGGGTGTGATGGGCCGCTTTGTGCCAGAAAGTCCAGGGCCACTTTTTTGCCCCAGTCCACCCCTGCTTTCCAGTGTCTTCATGCGCAGGAAGTTGTGCAACACACATGTGGCCTTCACACACACCTCTGCAACCTCTGGACTGGTTGCAATGACACGGGCGGTACATCCGCCACCAAGCTGAGAGGATGCCAAAGGCGCACTCAACTACCAACCTAGCCCGGCTGAGGCGGTAATTGAACACCCTTTTCTCTGGTGGGATGTGATGTCCAGGGTATGGCCGCAAGAGGTTGGTCATCAGTGGGAAGCCCTCATCCCCGGCAGATTGACCATTATTTGGCTTGACACCGGAGTGGTCTGGATCAGGTGATGATGGACCAGGATCGGCTTGGGTTCCTGTCAGGTCGGGGTTGGACTTCTGGTCAAGTCTCGAGCTCAAGCCCTCCACCAAGGACAGCAAGTGTTATCTCCTATCCAATACAAAGATTATATGAACATGTGAACTCATGAATGTTTTTTTTTTTTTTAGCTGATTTACAACAGAACTGAATTCTTGCAATTGCATCACTAATTGTGTTATTTTCCTGTTTATTACTGTGAAGCTGCTGTGAAACAATCTGTATTGTATAAAGCGCCGTATAAATGAAGCTGACTTGACTTGACTATAACAAGAACATGAACACAAATTTGAAAACCTCACTACAAATAATCCAGAATTGAAGATAAATGATATTAATCCTATCAAATAATCAGAAAGTCACTACATCCAGGTTTCCACACTCCAAAAATACTCACCACGGTATATTTTTGTCTCGTAGCCATCACCACTAAGTAGCTGACCGCAGCCAAAGTCGATCAGCTTGAGCTCTAACGTGTTTGTCTTCACCAGGAAATTCTCTGCATGAACGTCATTATGAAAAACGCCATGCTCGATGCAGTGCTGTACCGCCAGCGCAGCCTGTCGCAGGACGACCCGTGCTGTTGTTTCATCCAGTTGACACGAATGACGAATGATGAAGTCCAGCAAGCTCTCGCAGGGGTCAGGGAACTCCATTATGAGAACGAATGTCCGAGGATGTTCAAACCAGTCGTACAGTCGGACGACGTAGGGGCTTATGGGTTCATGCCTCATCATTAGCAGCAGCGCCACTTCTGTAACGAGAGGTTCGGGATGCCCGGGCTAGAGAAAAGTAGTAGACAGAAGGTTAGCTGGGTAAAAATCTGAAGAAAACCTATCATTTTTAAATGTACTTTTCTTTGATCTTTACAGACACGATCATCAGAGCCTTTCCAGGTTTATTGATCTATTACATTTACACCTAATGCTTCCTACAGGTGTATTGACTACAGTAATCAGCACTTAAACAACAAACAGCACTTAAACAACAAATACAACTTTTGACCAACTTACAATATCAAGATAACGATCATTGTCAATCTTGTGCATCTGCTTGATGGCAACCTGCAAAAAAAAAAACAGCGTTCAATAACGGTATTCAAGCGCCTGACTTTGCACATAACATTTACGATTTGAGCATCTAAGTATTAACCCATCTGTATTAAGAATGTTTTGATGCATGCAAGAGCAAAAATGTTTGTACAATTCAGCAAGATTGCTTTACCTTTTTGCCATCAAACTTCCGTGTTCCCTTGAACACTCTCCCAAAAGTTCCGGATCCAATCATCTCTCCCACGTTATAGAGAGTCTCAAAGGAGTCTGAAAAACAAAATATGAGAAATGTATGAGCTTGCAAACAAGACGATAATAATACTGTTTAAAACAATGTTGGAGAAATAATGTCTTTAATAATTTTAATAATAAATAATACTTTTACTTTAAAAAAAGGTTCCCAGTAAAATGAAATCCAATGTGACTGTACACTGCCCAGCCTTATTTCAGTCTCACCTGTTGAGCTCGTGTTCACCGGTGAAGCCTCCATAAGGCCATTTGAAGTCTCCGTTGGCTCGACGGGAACTTGACCTGGCAGCGGATGGCACATCCACTCTTCGTCGCTCCAACTGCCCTGTTCGTTTCGGCTATCCGATCTATCGCCACTCCACCTCCAATCGACGATGTACGAGCCTCTGCTGCTAAGGCTCAACGACTCTCTGCAGAACCGCCTCACTGTATTGTCCTCAGAGAGGGACAAATATGATGTGGACATGATGCCTGCTGAAGACATTTTTAATAATATTAATAATCAATGTCAATGGTGAAATTGTTACTTTATGTTTTATTTTTTTCAACTTTCTATTTTCAATGACACATTATTTTGTTAACTGAGCCATAACTTGTGTAATAAAAGCCTATTCTGACCTCTGCGAAAGCCTTTAGATGGAGTGGACGGACGTCCATGATCATCTGGGCTCTGCCGGCTGCCGCTCTGCCACTCTCTCTTCCTGTCAGTCCGACCTGTTGGCACAGAAACAGAAAACTCAGAAGACAGAAGCGCTAAATGTGTAGGAAGCTCCTGGATCTGTGATTGCTAGATCCTTTGTTTTATATTAAAAATATCAGTGCAAACAAGACGATAATAATTCTGTTTAAAACAATGTTGGAGAAATAATGTCTGCAGATTGACCATTATTTGGCTTGACGCCGGAGTGATCTGGATCAGGTGATGATGGACCAGGATCGGGCTCTGGCTCCAGATCCGCTGGAGGAACAAAAGACTCCACAACATCCACATCACTGAGACAACAGCAGAGGAGCGAGCGCCTCACAGCCTTACACACGTTCCTGAGGAAAGAACGAACTCGTTTCCTCTTCTTACATTCTGTGGGTTTTTCTGAAATGAAGAAAACAAAACTGAATGATTAGAAACATCTCTGACGTCCAATTAGGCAGTGATAAAATGACATAACTTACGTTTTACTTAAAAAAAAGGTCACCAGTAAAATGAAATTCAATGTGACTGTACACTGCCCAGCCTTATTTCAGTCTCACCTGTTGAGCTCGTGATGTACGAGCCTCGGCTGCTAAGGCTCAACGACTCTCTGCAGAACCGCCTCACTATATTGTCCTCAGAGAGGGACAAATATGATGTGGACATGGTGCCTGGTCAAGACATTTTTAATAATATTAATAATCAATGTCAGTGGTCACATGAAATTGTTATTTTCAATGACACATTATTTGTTAAAGGGTTAGTTCACCCAAACGCCGGCGCTACGTCATATTCTCGCGCATGCGTCGTGGAGGCCTACACGGAAGACAAGAAGAGGTTGAATAAAGGCGTTATTTTGATTTTTTTTTTGGCACAAAAACTATTGACGTCGCCTCGTAAAATTATTGTAGAGCCACTGTGGTGAGATGGACTTTGTAACGACATTTTAAGTGCCTTTTATGGGTCTTGTGAGTGTAAATGTACCAGGGTTTTTCCTACATTGAAAATTTTTTGGCGGCCGCCAAAACAAATTTTTGTCCCGCCAAAGCTTTATTTGATGAGCTATTGTGATTTATGAATGATGTAGAATAGATGCTGCGCTTGTAACTGAGTGACAGAGAGACGATCAGAGCTCCTCCCTCGCTCGCACTCTCTCTGTCTTCAAAATAAGCATTCTTAGCTTTCTAATATTTCACATATTACGTTAATAAAAATCAAAAGGTCGGAAGACCGAATCCATGTTGCACGTGGCGCTATCAGACGATGTTTTCCTTTCATTGCCGCTGGGTGTGAAATGCGCTCAAAAAACATTGACTGATTCTCTGACCAGCTGACATAAAGCATACTTTCAATAAACGGGAAACAAATCGTGTCCAGTTATGAAGTGTTTTCTGTGTGTTGACAAATCTTTCGCGATGTTCTAACAGACGGGATTCGCACACAACGCGTCTGCTAATGTCCGATTCGCAACCTAATGAACCGAATCATTTTAACGACTGGTTAGAACAACTGATCTGTCCAACACTGAACTAACGAATCAGTTTAAATTTACTCAGAACACCTGAAATGAGAACACAAGTGTGCTTACACAATTTAGCAAGAGTGGGTGTAAGAGTTAGTTTTAATTATCCAGTCTTTCAGCTTATTTATGTTCATAATGTGTAGTAAAATAAATAGCCTATAAATCACTTAGTTTAGACTGTGAGGTGAACCCAGAACAAAGTTGTTGTTAGCTAGCTGATAATTTTATGAAATTGTATATGGCAGAAAATTAGGCTATTTGTTCATTTTTTAAAAACTACTTTTTAATATTGATATGATTATATACCAAAACAATTATCAGTAAATAGTGTAAAAATGAGGAACAAAAACAAACATCAAGGTATCCCACATGAAGAAATACTATAGTATATTATAGTAAAATTACTATAGTGTTTTTGAGCCATACTATAGTAAAGATACTACAGTAAATTGTAGTATATTGTATTATATTATAGTATTTACTACACTTTATTTACTACTATTATTATACTGTAGTATATTTACTATAGTACAGTTCAAAAACACTATAGTATTTACTAGAGTAATTTTACTATAATATACTATAGTATTTTTTCATGTGGGATCAAAATAAGATAAGCAAAAGTTACAAACTTTCTTTGAATTTATTTAAAATGTATTGTCAGTATTGCGCTTGCAGATCATGTGGGTAGGGGACTTTTTTTACTGTGCGTGCGTGTGTCATGTCTGTCAGCCACCACCGAAGACCATTTTTGACCCAGGAAAAACCCTGTGTACTGAATGCCAATGGAGGCCTATCTGAGGCCTTCTCAGCCATCAGCTTTCAACAAAAAATATCTTCATTTGTGTTCCGAAGATGAAGGTCTTAAGGGTGTCGAACGACATGAGGGTGAGTAATTAATGACATCATTTTCATTTTTGGGTGAACTAACCCTTTAACTGAGCCATAACTTGTGTAATAAAAGCCTATTCTGACCTCTGCGAAAGCCTTTAGATGGAGTGGACGGACGTCCATGATCATCTGGGCTCTGCCGGCTGCCGCTCTGCCACGCTCTCTTCCTGTCAGTCTGACCTGTGGGCACAGAAACAGAAAACTCAGAAGACAGAAGCGCTAAATGTGTAGGAAGCTCCTGGATCTGTGATCTGGGTCTGGTCTGGCAGCGTATCCTGGGGGCCAGTTGCATAAACTAAGCCATTACGTTAAGACAGTGTCTTAAGATCTAGTATGAGCCACTAGCAGTTAGGCAAGTCTATGTTTTTATGTAACTGATTTAAAAAAATGTATGAACAGTCTTAAAGAAAAAAAATGTATGTCTAACTTGTAAGACTAGTCTTAACGGTTTATGCAACCGGCCCAGGCCTGATCACGGTCATCAGAACACTGTCTGTCTCCAAACCTCCTGACCAGCCGTCTGAGAGAAAGCAGCTCTCCTGGATATGGAGCGGCCCGAGGCTGAAATATTTCAGTAACATAACATAACTAACGTTAAAGCACTCACCTTCTCTTTCACCCATCATCTTCGCCATCGACATCCTCCTGCAATCTGGAACAAAAACAATACAAAACACAAAACAAAACAAAACAAAACAACACACAATACAATACAATAAACTCTCCTCAAAAATACTCCTCCAAAAAAAAAGAAAACAAAAACAAAGAATTAATCAAACTCGACACTCCTAAAATAAGAAAAGAACAATAAGATAAAAGTATCTACAACTCAAAAATGTAACTCTGTAAAGGATATCTCCTGCGATGTTCTTCCAGAATAAAAGTCTCGTCTCCTCCAAACAGCTTCAAAATTTCAAGGTCAGCACAGAAAATATTCTGCAAAAGTTTGTGAAATCGCCTCAGTCGTCTCTCTCAACAACAGATCAACAACACAATCGGTGCGTGTCTGAGTCTGCGTCAGAATTCATAACAGGCGTCGCCATAGCAACTAAAACGTGAATCATTCATATGAGCGGAGCCGTGAGCGCGCATCGATCTGAACACATTTATTGAATAGTTACAAACTTCATTTGGACGTTTTCTTTATTAAAAAGTTTGAACCTGTTTCATTGACTCAGTTCAAAACTTTGATTCAGTGATTCCTCTGCATCATCATCACTCAGAAATGCTAGATGTCTGTGCATGCATCAAAATGTGTTGGTAAATACTTTGATTTATTTATTTTTACTATATTTTTGCATATGAATAAAAAATATTAAATAATGTTTCCTTGTATTAGTTTAACCTCTCAATCCGCAGTGGTGCATTAAAGGATTAATGAAATGATAAATTATTAATTTAATGCTTCATTTAGCATTTAATTAAATGCTAAAGGACCGGCCACTTAAACATCAGCATAATAAATGCAGTTACTCATCTTTCATCTCCTATCGTGCAGATCCGATCGGACGAATCCAATAAACACCAGCATGTAAGTGTAAGGGTCCACTCTGAAAAATAGAGGGGGGCAAACAAAAAAATCCTCCTTCATTTACTTGAGCGTATTTGAGTTATATTAGTAATTAATCACGTCCATTTTCAATGCAATAGCGAGTATTCTGAGGATCTCCCCTGCAGTTTAGAGTCTTCAGCTCCAGTTAAACCCTCCCAGGTCTCTCTCCTTCAATCACAGGCCTTCTGATGACTCATTATATACAGGAAGCGCATTACAGGCTCCGTGAGGTGTCAGTCAAAGCGGCTATGGTTTTGGTTGGATAAAGGCAGGCAATGCCTAGCCAATGCCTTGCCAACAAAGGTTTGATTGATGGACGTTGTAACCAATCAAAAGGCATCATCTTGCGAGAGCACACCGCAGTGGAGACTGGCACTTCTTATCAACTAAATTAGTTTTTTACACTTTGTAAATTCTGTAATAGTTGCTTTAGTTTTTCAGTAACTGTATATATCCATTATAATTAGCAGTTTATTGCAGATTTATTTGAATGAAACGCTACTCTTTACAATTACAAATCTTCTGAAATAAAGGGCCTTTTTGAAAGGACGCCTAGAGGTTTTTTGTTTTTTTTTTGACATAAAAGCTTACAGAAGCTACATTTGTAAGAGTATCATCCTCAAATTTGAATCACAACATGATCAGAAATGCAGTTTTATATTTAGGTTATTTTCAGGCCTTTAACATTAAAGTATCATACATTTTTCCCTGAGTGAATTTCAATACAACTTTTCAGGGTAGAGGAGGCGTGCAAGATGGCGCCCTGATCACATGTACGTTTGTGAGCTCAGCAATCCCAAACTGTTTTATAATAGTTACAACGAAACTTTTTTTTTGTTGAGAATTTCCATTTATTAATGTCTTGAATTTTTGGAACAACGATAATGGGAGGATCTGAAAAGAGGAAAGGTGTGAAGAAGTCAGGGAAAACAGTGTCGGATACTCCTGCTGGATCTGCTGGCACAGGTGACGATAAACAAGCAGTCGAACGACATAACAGTACTCCTGCAACCGGGGTATTGAAGGACAGTTTGCTAGCCTAGAAATCTAGACGCACCCTAGCGTAGGGTTGCCACCCGTCCCGTAAAATACGGAATCGTCCCGTATTTACAAGCAAAATGACGCGTTCCGTATCAAACCAATACGGGACGCGATTTGTCCCGTATTTTACACAGGTCCACACATAGTTCAATAAACACATACAGAGTTTGCAGTGTGGAGAATACTGATAGCAAATATAAAGAATCAATTTCACAATAAGTAGTACAGGAGCTCATTTGTGCGTGATTGCGGGCTTTGTTGCTATAGCGGCGGAGTCTCGAGAACATGCGCTGTGCCAGAGTGTGCCTGTAAACTTGCGCGGTTTTTTAAAAACATGTCGAGCTTGCGTTGCGTCCACCGTTTGAAGAACGCAAGGGGATCTCCAGATATAGAACTGAATTAATATCAAAAAGGTATCAATGGGTCTGTCCAGTAACTCATGATGAACCTCAGGCCAACTGCACACTTTATGAGAAGCATTTCAGTGTCTCAGACTGTCTGACTGTGGTGACAGACCAGTCTATGTGACAGACACATCCGTGCTTCTAAAGGTAGGCCTATAGTTTTTTTTAATGGATAATATATTAATATAATATTCCAATACATTATCAGAGCTTGGCAGACAGAATTATTATTTTTTTAGACAGGTTAATTTATAGATTCTAGCCTAATAAATGTTATTATTAATTTATCATTTATTTAGGCTATATCATACATAATAAATAATCCTGTCATTTAAAGTTTATGACATTTAAAAAATATTTAGATAAAAATGGGACAAATAATTACACGATAATATAGTCATAATTTAAGTAAATTATTCAAAGAAAATAAACATTTTTAAAATTCAAAAAAGTGATTAGGCCTGGTTCAGAATGACTTCTTAAAGGGACAGTTCACCCAAAAATGAAAATTCTGTCATCATTTATTCACCCTCAAGTTGTTCCAAACATGTATACATTTCTTTGTTATGTTGAACACGTAGGAAGATTACTGTGGAAGTCAATGGTGCCCCCAAAGCAGCCTGGTACAAACTTTCTTCAAAATATCTTCTTTTGTGTAGGCCTACAGGAGAACAAAGAAACTCATACAGGTTTGGAACATCATGAGGCGTCATAAGTGCACCAAATAGGCTAAGAGTTCTTTAGAATTAAATAAAATAATCAAATGTAAAATAATATAGCATGTGTTCTGTTGCAAATTCACGTACTTGATCTTATGTTTTCTTATGGTTTATTATTGAGCTGTCAAGTTGTTAATGTTGAAATAATCATTTCATGACGTATTCTTTATTTCTGCCCTTTATGCAATTGTTTTTTAGGGGATTTTTTTTTTCGGGGGTGGATATTTGCTGTCAAAGTGAGGCCAAAGTGAATGGGAGTCAATGGGATGCTAACAGCAGGTGATGGCTTGGTTAGCAATGGCTGCCCCTATGGAAGGTACACTTTCCGGGGGCTGGATTACCCCGTTGGGAAAAACCAAACTCTGGTCAGGCCAATCACAGCGTGTGTAGAGTCGGTGGGCGGGCTTTACATAATGACGGTACGAGTTGCGGAGGTTCTGCGTGCCACTCGTAAACACAGAAGCTGGCGAACAGCGGTCTTTTGAATCGGCTTTGACTCTGGAAGACTTGGAGTTAAGCTTGGAGTTAAGCCGTAGTCAACGCTTCTCGTTTACTTTGAATGGGTGACGTCATGCGTTGCCGAACTGAATTGTGGGTTCCGTTGCGTCGCTTCACTCGCGTTGCAAGCATAGGTTGCAAGCGGCAAAAGTTGAAGATTTCTCAACTTTTCAAGCGCCAACGCAGGCGTCATCCAATCAGATCACCCTATGCAAATATCCTAGAGCAGACGCTAGCCAATAGCGTTCGTTTAAAACACTGGTGAATGAAGAGTGAAGAACGATCTAAAATGGAGGAAAAGCTAATAATTGCGGTGGGTAATCACCCGGTCCTTTACGACCAACAAGGCCGGACTTACCATTGGGCTTGACTGGGCTGAAGCCCATGGTCCCCGCCCAATAGGGGGCCCCGCCCTTTTACGTTGATTTTTTTCAATAATATGTCAGTCATTTAATTTTTAATTTAAAGTTTGTTGATTGGAAAACGTGCGTGCTTATTGGGCGCGAAAAGGTCCGAAATCCGTTCAAAATAAGGATGCTAATGTCAAGGCTTCTGAACGCCACTACAAACATCAGAAGAGACTCGATTGATGTCAGAAGTTCGCTTCGTTTGGATGATGTGAACACGGTCTTCCGAACTCGGGTGCGCACCCGCGAACCGTACCAGAGTCCCCTTAAAAAGGGTGGTCTGGGGTACGGTTCATGTGAACTCCGGTACGGTTCGCTGCTGATGTGAACGCAATCGTACTAAATCGCGGAAGTGAACCGATATTAATTACATATGATTTGATAAAAATGTGTGTTTGTGTGTGTTTCACTCATTTCCGCAATCGCAATCGAACTCGGGTTCGTTCCAGGCAATCGAACCAAGTGTGAAAGCACCCTAAAACTCATTTGAATGGTGAGTACTTGCCCAGAGAATGGTTGCTCTACCCACCATCCATCGGTTGTGTATTTTGTTTTGCTTGCCGCCTTTTTGGCAAAGTTTGCCGGTCAATCCCTTTTTGAGTCTGGCTATATGTGATGTAGTAGACATACTGTAGGTCAAAGTCAGCCTAACACTTCCTATATGTGTATGGAGATGTATATAATCTATACAATATGTCAGCACTTACCAAGAACAGTTTTTTTTTTTTTAAGATTTATACACTCATAGATTTAGCTATTTATATGTAATACAAATGATTTGTTTTTCAATATGGTTTCCAGGTAAATAAGTGTTTTATTCTCATTCTGACCAAGACATTTGTGCATTGCAATAAACACATGATCACTTTGAACTTTTTTAATCATTATTTATTTATTTATTGGAAAACTTTTTCAAGCTTCAATCAGTGGTCATATAAATACTAGTGCTGTCAGTTAAACGCGTTATTAACGACGTTAACGCAAACCTATTTTAACGGCGTCAATTTTTTTATCGCGAGATTAACGTTCTTTTTGGTCTAACAAACTTTGTAGTTTTTTCACATGCTGTTGCAGCAACTAGTAACGTTAGAAAAACTACAACACCACTCCGGATGTAGCTAGACCGGAAACAAAACATCAGGCACGCTGCGGCTGCCCACACTTGTTTGGGCCATTAAAAGAGTAGACGTGGATGGCAAGCGTGAGACGCCGAAATGAGAAACGTATTATGCCATGGTTTAACTCAGGGGTCTTCAACTAAAAGTGCTTGTCTTGAGCGCTGCTTTCTGCTCTGATGGTGCATTCACACCGGACGCGAATGAAGCGTTTTGCGCGAGTGATTTAAGTCAACGCAAAGACGCAAATAGACATTCTGCGGCGCGAATTAAGCAGCGTGCATGTCGCGTCATTCGCGTCCGGTGTGCATGCTTGACCGCGCGTCTGGGTCTGAACGCAACAGTGAGCATTGCAACGTTAACTGTTTCATTAGCCTACGTCAAAAGGCTTCGCGGTCCGGATTTGGACCGGAGTCCGCTAGTTGGCGACCCCTGGTTTAACTGCACTATAGGCGGAGTCCTAGTTTACCTTGCATGTGCACTTTGTAATTTTATTTTGTATCACCCTGTTTTGATCCCTTAGAAAGGGCTGTTGAAGGGGCTGTTTGTGCAACAAAGTATTTTTTTTCACCCTTTTATTGATGGACAGTGTTACATTGTGTGAGCGATTATTTGCTCCAAGTGTGAATGACTGCTTCAAGTGAGAATGTTGGTGTGAAATCGAACACTACAGTATGCCAATGTTGTTTTCAATAAAACAAACATTTGAACAAAGCAAGCCGATCCACTTTTCTATGTTGATAAGAGCATTAAAATAAGAAAAAATAATGGGACAAAAAGAAATCAAGGGACATTTAGAATAAATAAAAATGTGCGATTAATTGTGATTAATTGTGAGTTAACTATGGCATTAATGCGATTAATCGCGATTAAATATTTTAATCGTTTGACAGCACTAATAAATACATTTTCACGTTTTGTATTTTTTCTTTTTTTTTACATGTAACACTGTATACTGTACCAGTCACCTTTTGAAATTAGCTTTGCACTTCAAATAACGATTGGATCGATTATATTGTTACGCCACCAGATGGCGACAAATTACTTTTAAAAAACATTTGTCATTGAATCGTTCATTCAGGAGATTGGTTCAAAGATGCTGATTCATCTATGAAACGATTGTATTTGATTGAGGAATTTAATCATTCATTCAAACCCAAGTTTTTTTTAAATAAATAATTCAGATTAATTAAAATTTTTTATAGACTTCAGCAATTAACATAAATTATGTTATTTTGTTTAGTTGTTTGTTCAGAATCGTGATCTCTATTTTTATTCTCAGTTTATCCAGAATTGTGTTGCTCTAATACATAGCTTATGTATCATTTTGTTCTATTTAAAGTAATGTATAGAAGGTAGGGCCCGAAAGTGACTCAAGCCCAGGGGCCCCCACCACCCTAAGTCCTGCCCTGACGACCAATCATTGTTTACATACTGGGACACAAACCGGAGAGACCAGGCCTGGAAGGAGGTGGCAGAGACGGTTGGAGAATCTGGTATGTATCATGCTTGTATTCTGTCCGTGTACTCTGTTTATCATTGAATGACAGGCAGCATATCATATCATGTGTGGATCAAATAGGCGCTATCGCCCAGCCAAATGAGGAATAAAATATTAAAGTGATCAGTTTTCATACACAAAATAATGAATTACATTTGAGTGGAAGGTGGATTTGACCGTTTATCTGTCAGTTGGCTGGTAGATGGTAAACGCTTAAAAAAATGTATTTATTATGAACCTTGCATAATTGAAATCTATACCAGAACCTGTTTTATTTGGCATGTTTAATTCAGTTCTTATTTTAATAACTAAACAAGTTTAAACACTTGAGCAACACTTGTTGTATTTGAATGAATTGTTTAATTTATTTACATTTTTGCATGTCAGAGGATACATGTAGGACCCGATGGAAGTCACTGGGGGACAGATTTAGGAAGGAGAAGAAAAAAGAAAGGGAAATGACAAGGAGTGGGGCAGGGTCGCCTGGGACCCAACCCTGGCGTTTCATGGCGGTGTTGGGATTTCTCACACCATTCCTTCATGACCGTGAGACGTCCAGCAACATCCCCAGACGACCTCTGCCCCCTTCACATCAGTCCATCAGTCCAGAGCCAGAGGAGGACAGCCAGGTCAGAGAAGACAGCCAGGCCATCACCCAGCAAGCCCCTTCAAGCAGAGGAGATGAGGCAGGCAGTGACACAGGCAGGCAGAACCTAACAAAGCTCTCAAATACATTATTATTTCAGTACTATCAAGGAGGGTTAAGTCATTTAGAAAATCAATGTCAATCTGTGTAGAGCTGAACCATATGCTGCAAAGTTTAGGCCACACAACCGTTGACACCTAATGCGTAATAACGTTATATAATAAATTATTTCAAAGAATGATTTGACATTAAAATCATGCCATGTTCATTGATTATCAATTGTTGCTGTAACTATGCAGGCAGACAGACAGAGCAGGAGGAAACTGTCGAGATCAATGACAAGGGTAGGAAGATAAAAAAAAAGGGAAATGTCTTCTTTTGAGAGAGGACTGTTGGCAGCAATTGAGCCCCTGACGCAGATGACCACGCTGCCACATCCACCGCCGCCGCCGCCTCCAACACCAGCAGCAGATGAAGACGAGGTTTTCTTTCAGAGCCTCTTGCCGTCCCTTCGTAGGCTTTCTGTGCTGAGGAGGGCCAGGCTTCTGCACACACACACACATACATATTACATACATACAGCACTAAAATAAACATATTAAAATAATCGTATGGCTGTATTGTTTTCTCATGTTCATATAGAATAATACAGTAAGTATTTTAAATTTGTCGTATCATACAGCGCTGTCGACGCAATACAATCACTTAAAGGGATAGTTCTCCCAAAAATGTAAATTCTGTCATCATTTACTCACCCTCAAGTTGTTCCAAACCTGTATGAGTTTCTTTGTTCTGTGAAGGCCTTTGTATTTTCTCTCCAGTGAAAATCTGCTCAAATCATGAATGTATTAGTTGAAAACAGGGCTGAAAGGGCAAAGGCTATGTACATTATGACATGGTGATGAAAATATAAAACCAACATGTTAATTTAATGTAAAAAATAATTGTTATGACACTTGGAATCTGCACTTTTAAGAAAAATATAGGTAGCTCTTAAAAGAGCTTTTGGGTTTTGTGGCTCTGAAAAGAGCCTTTGGCGTATTCTATGAATTCGGCTGCCATGGCACTGCACCCTCCTGGTTGAAGTAGTAGGCACAGTACGTCTCTCGGAGTTGGATAGCTCTACGGGTGGCATTGTTGGAGCCCATCCTTGGTGCATCTCGCAGGGCCTCAGGAGCTGAAGATGGCTCAATGGTGGGTTCAGCTCTGTGTGCGCATCTTCTCCCCCTTTCCAGCAGGGGCGGACTGGCCATCTGGCGTACCGGGCGTTTTCCCGGTGGGCCGCTGGACAATGTGGGCCTGCCCGTTGCTACGTAAATATATGAAGAATAAATTATAGTAAAACTACGTAGCCTATATCCTTCCGTCAGCCCAGACGAATGGCCCGCGCAGCCCTCTTGAGGCAAAACTCCATGCAAAACTCTAATCTATAGCCTGCTCAGTCCCAGTGTCTCAGTGGTGTAAAAGCGCTCGTCAATGTCAAAATGTTTGCGATATCCAATCAAATTCGACGAGGCGGGATTTACTGTGCACAGCAGCCGAGCAGCGCGGGCGACACTTGAATGCGAGCCGAGGTAAGAGCTGAATACGAGTCAATGGGCAGCAATATTTCCCGACTGTTAACGATTTTAAAAATGTTAAACGACGGACATTAATTTCCAGGGATGTAAACTACTGTTGAGCTTTCAGAATGAATCAGATTATAATGCCTTTTACGTTATTCGTCGTCAAAGAATTGTAGCAACAATGACCCGATTCAATCAGATTTTGGGCCGAATACATCACCGGATGAGGCTTCTACACACCAACTCGTGACTCTCCTAATCAAATCAGACATAGACAATGGGGTGTGTGTGTAAGAGATATCGAAGTTAATGAACAACCACGATGTCCGCCAGATTGTCTGAGTCTACAGAATGGAGCATCGAATTGTACCGCCTGAAGGCATCCACATGACTTTACACACACACACATATCAGCGCTGAAAGAAGACAATTCTTGCACGACACGTGTTACTTAAAACATGGGACTTAAAGAACTGTCTTAATAATGTTCAAATATATATAATCCGTTGATTTCATGTCTTTATACAATGTATTAGAATAACTAGGATGTTTACTGTTGCCAATCAAAACCTGTATGCCAGTAACTGTGATAATCTTGTATATCTGGACGCGCAAATCGCAGAATGACCGTTCTTAGTATCTCTGTTATCGCAAAATTATGACTAGGCCAAATTTGGTTCAAAAATCAGATTTTGATGCATAATTTCAGAAATACCAGCTTTCTAAAGAAAAAGAGGCTTAGAATTTCCACCCTATTGATTAACTCAGAGGAGGGGGGTTCAGAGAACAATGGAACACTCGCGCCTTCTCGAGAAGATCTCTCCACGGACGTGATTGGATCTTTCCATAAGTCGGGCTCGGCCACTCCATCTATAAATGCAGAAGTTATCATGAACTCCTTGCGCTCCGCCATTCCGCCACTACAAGGACCCTGGCCTTTGACCTTCCTTTGAGAGAGGGATTCCTTTGGCACCAAGCCAAGAGAGAGAGACCTGCAACTTCTGGAGCGACTTTCCTGAACTTCACAGAAATTCTCCGGACTCACCTCCTTAGCGAACTTCCACGACGATTCGAACTCAGACACGTACACGAGAGAGCCTAATGCAAGTATTATATTTCACCTTTAACTGCTTGTACGAGGTTGTCTGAATTAATCCTGATTCACGAAATCATAAATGTCTGAAGGGTTTTGGTGAAGTGATTGAACTGTCTGTCTCTCTCTCTCTCTCTCTCTCTCTCTCTCTCTCTCTCTCTCTCTCTCTCTCTCTCTCTCTCTCTCTCATCTCTCTCTCTCTCTCTCTCTCTCTCTCTCTCATCTCTCTCTCTCTCTCTCTCTCTCTCTCTCTCTCTCTCTCTCTCTCTCTCTCTCTCATCTCTCTCTCCCTCGTGGATTCTCTCTTTCCATCATTCTTTTCCCTTTGATTTTATTCGTTAAGTTTGATTTTTCCTTGTTTGTACCATATCGTTTGTTTCTCCTATATATATGCATATTTACCCCCGTGTGATTCGTAGCTTTGTATTCTATAGTGTTTTATTAAAACTCAATAATTGCATTAAACTGAATCCTTATTGTTTTGCTCACAAATCTCGAAGTCACTGAAGCGTAAGATCTAAGCTACCCATTTAAGCTTGATTTTCATGTATTACTACTTTAGTAATACAAATTGTGCAAACATAAGAGATATTATTTGTCCTGATCAAACAGATCAATGTTTCTTAAGGTTTGTAAGATTGATAATTGATGAAGAAATCAATTTGGATAAAGGTTACTTTTAAATGATTAAAGGTTCCGTTATACGTTAATTTTTCTGTACAACAAGCTAATAATATTCATAAACTCATGAATATTCATACCATTTGAATTAATTATTCCCCAGAACTTATTGTTGTTACAGAATGCACAAAGAAACATTAGCGTAGGTGTCGCAGTTTTCAGCATATCAGAGGGAATGTTTGTCTTTCTGTTTCCAGGCTTTCTTCAGTAATTTCACAATCATTTTCAAATGATTCATAATACTCAAAATATCTTTCTCATATATCATGCTAAAACTGGCAACTTTCATATTCAAGTGGCCAATGGAAAGTGACATATGAAAATAAATATATAATTTGCTAGTTACATGCATTATTTTACACACTGGTAATCAAAAGTTTGAAATAATTAAGACTTCTTAAATTGTTTTTGAAAGAAGAAGGCTGAATTTATTTGATCAAAAATACAGTAAAACCACAAATATTAAGAAATATTGATACAATTTCCAATAGGCCTAGTTGTTTTCTATGAGAATGTATTGTAAAATGTAATTTATTTCTGTAAAAGCTGACTTTTCAGCATCATTACTTCAGTAAGTGTCACATGATCCTTCAGAAATCATTTTAATATGCTGTATTTTTCATATCATTTTTAAACTCTTTTCCACTATTTGAGCTCAATTCCATAAAATTACAGATGTCTAGATACTATAGCCACTAGAAAGGCACCCTAAAACAGTCCACATTCTGCACTACATCCTAAGTCTTCTAGACCAGAGTCCTGCACGGGTGACGGGTGACCCGCGAATATTGCTGAAACGGGTGAAAAACATCCTACTGTGTCGGATACGGGTGCGGGTCGGACAAGGGAGAACACGGGTCTAAACACGGGTTTTAAAAAGTCACGTGCAAACGAATATAGGCCTATATATAAAAATATATGCATGTATATTGTAGATGTGTTCCTGAAAATATGCATATACAAAAATATGCCTTGCCTGTATTTCAAGTTGATTTTCAAATCCATATCAGTTTATTTGTTCTCCTCCCAGGAGAATCACAACCGCGCGCGCGCTCTGCCTGCACTCGTCGAGATGGATCATGAGGAGTTGAAGAAAAGATAGCCGCAAATGTGGAAGTTCATCGCTGAGGAAGCACGCAGCCAACTGTGGTAACAAAACCAAGCACACGCAGTTCAATCGAACAGTATTTTTGTTATGGTTCCTGAGTTTAGTCTCTTAATAACACTGTCTTAGTAGCCTACATTAAGCCACTTTTGTACTTTTGTACATAGTATACGTTATTAGTATTATGTTTACTGAGTTTGGTCTCTTAATAACAGTGTCTTACCTACATTAAGCCACGTTAAGCGTTTTAGAATGTCCCGAAGTTGTCCTTAAGTTAATGGTCGTGTAATAACTTATGTATGCTGGCAATAAACATTTTTGTAAGTGTGTCTGTAGTAAACGTTGTTTGTACGGGAAGAAGGAGGCGGGAACCGGCGGACAATCAAAACATTTAATCAAAATAAAATGGCGGCGACAGCCCCTCACGGTCGACTGCCGCCTACATACAAACAAACACAAAATGAAAATAAAAAGCTGCAGCCCCTCACGGACGACTGCAGCGAACACAAAATAAAACATATCACAAAATCCAGGCCTGGTCCTCTCTCGTCCCTCACTGTCGTCGCTCCTCCTTTATAGTCCCTCACTCCTCCGCGAGGGCCGAGATCGCTGCGGCGCGCAGCTGGCGCTAATCCTCCCTGATGTGCGTCGCATCGTCCCGCCCTCACGGTCCCTCGGCCTCGCTGCTCGCCACATACCCCCAACGCCCTTCGCAGGCGATCACGGCGGCCGCGGGACCTGGGGGTAAGAACAGCGAGGTGAGAGAACGGAGCGGGGAGCATGAGGAGCGACAGAGACGAGAGAGTGGAGAGAGGAGAAAAGAAAAAAAAAAAAAAAAAAATTCTGGTCCGGTTCCCAGACACACTGCCGCTCGGTCCTCAGCCAGCCGAGAGGCTCTTCCTCGCGGTGCCATGCGGTGGTACTGGACGGCCGGTGGACGGCTCGACACTCCTCCGCCCCCTGGCGGCTGGCGGTGGCTCCTCCTTCTGAGGGCGGCCGGAAGCGAGTCCCCGTCCCGCGCTCCCTGCTCCTCCCCAACCTGGCGGACGGCAGCGCTCCGGCTCCTCCCCAATATGGCGGGCGGCAGCAGGCTTCGGCTCCGGGCAAGCGCTGGGGACTCCTTCGCCCCCTCGCGGACGGCAGCCACCCCACCTCGACCCAGGGGCACGGCAGCGAGCTCTCCGTCCCACCGACCTTCATCCGCTCCAGCACCACCGCTTCGGGCAGCCGCTCGCGGACTTCTCTCCTCCGCGCTGCCCGAACTCCGCGGCACCGCGATCCCCCTCAGCTGCGAGGGCTCTTCGACAGCGTGTCCCTCCTTCCTCCCGGGTTTCGGCACCACTGTAGTAAACGTTGTTTGTACGGGAAGAAGGAGGCGGGAACCGGCGGACAATCAAAACATTTAATCAAAATAAAATGGCGGCGACAGCCCCTCACGGTCGACTGCCGCCTACATACAAACAAACACAAAATGAAAATAAAAAGCTGCAGCCCCTCACGGACGACTGCAGCGAACACAAAATAAAACATAACACAAAATCCAGGCCTGGTCCTCTCTCGTCCCTCACTGTCGTCGCTCCTCCTTTATAGTCCCTCACTCCTCCGCGAGGGCCGAGATCGCTGCGGCGCTCAGCTGGCGCTCATCCTCCCTGATGAGCGCCGCCTCGTCCCGCCCTCACGGTCCCTCTGCCTCGCCACAGTGTCTATAATGTAATATGCTAAACTGACTTTATTGCGGGTGCGGGTCGGGCGTCGGTTCTATTTTAAGCGGGTCGTGTGGGTGCGGATTTTAATTAGTGCTGTTTTCGGAGAAGGGGTCAGATGCGGTTTTAAGCACTGCGGGTACGGGCGGGTGCGGGTTTACAAAATCGGAGCTGTGCAGGACTCTGTTCTAGACAATAGCATTTTATATGGTCTGATTTTATGGTAGGTATTGAACTTAATGATATTAAACTACAGTGTATGGAAAAGAGAAATCAAAATTTGTATACAAAAAAAAATAAATACAATTTGCCATGTGCACCAGGAAAGACAAATTATAAACTGAAGAAGTATGCCTGTCATTCAGTATGATAAGCATTTCAATAAAACAATTCATATAATTCATATTTTTGAATAAATAGCTTCTGTGTTTAAAATTGCCCTGTGTATAATGAGCTGGTGGGTTTATGGTGAGGTGTGTTGCACACCGGGTGTGATGGGCCGCTTTGTGCCAGAAAGTCCAGGGCCACTTTTTTGCCCCAGGAAGTTGTGCAACACACATGTGGCCTTCACACACACCTCTGCAACCTCTGGACTGGTTGCAATGACACGGGCGGTACATCCGCCACCAAGCTGAGAGGATGCCAAAGGCGCACTCAACTACCAACCTAGCCCGGCTGAGGCGGTAATTGAACACCCTTTTCTCTGGTGGGATGTGATGTCCAGGGTATGGCCGCAAGAGGTTGGTCATCAGTGGGAAGCCCTCATCCCCGGCAGATTGACCATTATTTGGCTTGACACCGGAGTGGTCTGGATCAGGTGATGATGGACCAGGATCGGCTTGGGTTCCTGTCAGGTCGGGGTTGGACTTCTGGTCAAGTCTCGAGCTCAAGCCCTCCACCAAGGACAGCAAGTGTTATCTCCTATCCAATACAAAGATTATATGAACATGTGAACTCATGAATGTTTTTTTTTTTTTTAGCTGATTTACAACAGAACTGAATTCTTGCAATTGCATCACTAATTGTGTTATTTTCCTGTTTATTACTGTGAAGCTGCTGTGAAACAATCTGTATTGTATAAAGCGCCGTATAAATGAAGCTGACTTGACTTGACTATAACAAGAACATGAACACAAATTTGAAAACCTCACTACAAATAATCCAGAATTGAAGATAAATGATATTAATCCTACTCTGTCTGTTACACTACCTCACACCTGAAATCACTGATCGAGTGAATCTCCTGAACTTCTCCTGAACTTCTCCAGATCATTTCTAATCCATTCATGTTGTAACACCTGCTCTAACGTCGGCCGTTTCGTTGGATCCCGGGCTAGGCACTGGCTAATCAGATCACTGCATTCTGTACACATTTTATTAAGGAGAGAGCTGGTTAGTCATGATGACCATGTGACACGAATGTTGGCAATTATGAAAACAGCATCTGGTGAACTATAAACTGAATGAATTTCAACTTGAAACATCTTACATACTTCACCTTTACCTGTTTCTAAACAGAGCCTTTGCTTTATGTATGTGTGTTTATCGATATTCTTCACTCACCTTTGGATAAGTTGGAGTTCTGAAATGTAACTTTGGCCTGTGTGATTTCCGTTCTATTGCCAAAGGGAGAACGTCCGTTAACCATCAGGTACAACAACACCCCTAGAGCCCAGACATTTGCTGGGACGGCGTGGAATCGAGATTCTGTGAAGACTTCAGGTGGGCAGTAAGAAGGTAATCCTGTGAGCAAGACATTTTTGCACATTGTTGAGCAATTTCTTCAAAGCATCAAATAATCAGAAAGTCACTACATCCAGGTTTCCACACTCCAAAAATACTCACCACGGTATATTTTTGTCTCGTAGCCATCACCACTAAGTAGCTGACCGCAGCCAAAGTCGATCAGCTTGAGCTCTAACGTGTTTGTCTTCACCAGGAAATTCTCTGCATGAACGTCATTATGAAAAACGCCATGCTCGATGCAGTGCTGTACCGCCAGCGCAGCCTGTCGCAGGATGACCCGTGCTGTTGTTTCATCCAGTTGACACGAATGACGAATGATGAAGTCCAGCAAGCTCTCGCAGGGGTCAGGGAACTCCATTATGAGAACGAATGTCCGAGGATGTTCAAACCAGTCGTACAGTCGGACGACGTAGGGGCTTATGGGTTCATGCCTCATCATTAGCAGCAGCGCCACTTCTGTAACGAGAGGTTCGGGATGCCCGGGCTAGAGAAAAGTAGTAGACAGAAGGTTAGCTGGGTAAAAATCTGAAGAAAACCTATCATTTTTAAATGTACTTTTCTTTGATCTTTACAGACACGATCATCAGAGCCTTTCCAGGTTTATTGATCTATTACATTTACACCTAATGCTTCCTACAGGTGTATTGACTACAGTAATCAGCACTTAAACAACAAACAGCACTTAAACAACAAATACAACTTTTGACCAACTTACAATATCAAGATAACGATCATTGTCAATCTTGTGCATCTGCTTGATGGCAACCTGCAACAAAAAAAAACAGCGTTCAATAACGGTATTCAAGCGCCTGACTTTGCACATAACATTTACGATTTGAGCATCTAAGTATTAACCCATCTGTATTAAGAATGTTTTGATGCATGCAAGAGCAAAAATGTTTGTACAATTCAGCAAGATTGCTTTACCTTTTTGCCATCAAACTTCCGTGTTCCCTTGAACACTCTCCCAAAAGTTCCGGATCCAATCATCTCTCCCACGTTATAGAGAGTCTCAAAGGAGTCTGAAAAACAAAATATGAGAAATGTATGAGCTTGCAAACAAGACGATAATAATACTGTTTAAAACAATGTTGGAGAAATAATGTCTTTAATAATTTTAATAATAAATAATACTTTTACTTTAAAAAAAGGTTCCCAGTAAAATGAAATCCAATGTGACTGTACACTGCCCAGCCTTATTTCAGTCTCACCTGTTGAGCTCGTGTTCACCGGTGAAGCCTCCATAAGGCCATTTGAAGTCTCCGTTGGCTCGACGGGAACTTGACCTGGCAGCGGATGGCACATCCACTCTTCGTCGCTCCAACTGCCCTGTTCGTTTCGGCTATCCGATCTATCGCCACTCCACCTCCAATCGACGATGTACGAGCCTCTGCTGCTAAGGCTCAACGACTCTCTGCAGAACCGCCTCACTGTATTGTCCTCAGAGAGGGACAAATATGATGTGGACATGATGCCTGCTGAAGACATTTTTAATAATATTAATAATCAATGTCAATGGTGAAATTGTTACTTTATGTTTTATTTTTTTCAACTTTCTATTTTCAATGACACATTATTTTGTTAACTGAGCCATAACTTGTGTAATAAAAGCCTATTCTGACCTCTGCGAAAGCCTTTAGATGGAGTGGACGGACGTCCATGATCATCTGGGCTCTGCCGGCTGCCGCTCTGCCACTCTCTCTTCCTGTCAGTCCGACCTGTTGGCACAGAAACAGAAAACTCAGAAGACAGAAGCGCTAAATGTGTAGGAAGCTCCTGGATCTGTGATTGCTAGATCCTTTGTTTTATATTAAAAATATCAGTGCAAACAAGACGATAATAATTCTGTTTAAAACAATGTTGGAGAAATAATGTCTGCAGATTGACCATTATTTGGCTTGACGCCGGAGTGATCTGGATCAGGTGATGATGGACCAGGATCGGGCTCTGGCTCCAGATCCGCTGGAGGAACAAAAGACTCCACAACATCCACATCACTGAGACAACAGCAGAGGAGCGAGCGCCTCACAGCCTTACACACGTTCCTGAGGAAAGAACGAACTCGTTTCCTCTTCTTACATTCTGTGGGTTTTTCTGAAATGAAGAAAACAAAACTGAATGATTAGAAACATCTCTGACGTCCAATTAGGCAGTGATAAAATGACATAACTTACGTTTTACTTAAAAAAAAGGTCACCAGTAAAATGAAATTCAATGTGACTGTACACTGCCCAGCCTTATTTCAGTCTCACCTGTTGAGCTCGTGATGTACGAGCCTCGGCTGCTAAGGCTCAACGACTCTCTGCAGAACCGCCTCACTATATTGTCCTCAGAGAGGGACAAATATGATGTGGACATGGTGCCTGGTCAAGACATTTTTAATAATACTAATAATCAATGTCAGTGGTCACATGAAATTGTTATTTTCAATGACACATTATTTGTTAAAGGGTTATTAGTTCACCCAAACGCCGGCGCTACGTCATATTCTCGCGCATGCGTCGTGGAGGCCTACACGGAAGACAAGAAGAGGTTGAATAAAGGCGTTATTTTGATTTTTTTTTTGGCACAAAAACTATTGACGTCGCCTCGTAAAATTATTGTAGAGCCACTGTGGTGAGATGGACTTTGTAACGACATTTTAAGTGCCTTTTATGGGTCTTGTGAGTGTAAATGTACCAGGGTTTTTCCTACATTGAAAATTTTTTGGCGGCCGCCAAAACAAATTTTTGTCCCGCCAAAGCTTTATTTGATGAGCTATTGTGATTTATGAATGATGTAGAATAGATGCTGCGCTTGTAACTGAGTGACAGAGAGACGATCAGAGCTCCTCCCTCGCTCGCACTCTCTCTGTCTTCAAAATAAGCATTCTTAGCTTTCTAATATTTCACATATTACGTTAATAAAAATCAAAAGGTCGGAAGACCGAATCCATGTTGCACGTGGCGCTATCAGACGATGTTTTCCTTTCATTGCCGCTGGGTGTGAAATGCGCTCAAAAAACATTGACTGATTCTCTGACCAGCTGACATAAAGCATACTTTCAATAAACGGGAAACAAATCGTGTCCAGTTATGAAGTGTTTTCTGTGTGTTGACAAATCTTTCGCGATGTTCTAACAGACGGGATTCGCACACAACGCGTCTGCTAATGTCCGATTCGCAACCTAATGAACCGAATCATTTTAACGACTGGTTAGAACAACTGATCTGTCCAACACTGAACTAACGAATCAGTTTAAATTTACTCAGAACACCTGAAATGAGAACACAAGTGTGCTTACACAATTTAGCAAGAGTGGGTGTAAGAGTTAGTTTTAATTATCCAGTCTTTCAGCTTATTTATGTTCATAATGTGTAGTAAAATAAATAGCCTATAAATCACTTAGTTTAGACTGTGAGGTGAACCCAGAACAAAGTTGTTGTTAGCTAGCTGATAATTTTATGAAATTGTATATGGCAGAAAATTAGGCTATTTGTTCATTTTTTAAAAACTACTTTTTAATATTGATATGATTATATACCAAAACAATTATCAGTAAATAGTGTAAAAATGAGGAACAAAAACAAACATCAAGGTATCCCACATGAAGAAATACTATAGTATATTATAGTAAAATTACTATAGTGTTTTTGAGCCATACTATAGTAAAGATACTACAGTAAATTGTAGTATATTGTATTATATTATAGTATTTACTACACTTTGTTTATTTACTGTAGTATATTTACTATAGTACAGTTCAAAAACACTATAGTATTTACTAGAGTAATTTTACTATAATATACTATAGTATTTTTTCATGTGGGATCAAAATAAGATAAGCAAAAGTTACAAACTTTCTTTGAATTTATTTAAAATGTATTGTCAGTATTGCGCTTGCAGATCATGTGGGTAGGGGACTTTTTTTACTGTGCGTGCGTGTGTCATGTCTGTCAGCCACCACCGAAGACCATTTTTGACCCAGGAAAAACCCTGTGTACTGAATGCCAATGGAGGCCTATCTGAGGCCTTCTCAGCCATCAGCTTTCAACAAAAAATATCTTCATTTGTGTTCCGAAGATGAAGGTCTTAAGGGTGTCGAACGACATGAGGGTGAGTAATTAATGACATCATTTTCATTTTTGGGTGAACTAACCCTTTAACTGAGCCATAACTTGTGTAATAAAAGCCTATTCTGACCTCTGCGAAAGCCTTTAGATGGAGTGGACGGACGTCCATGATCATCTGGGCTCTGCCGGCTGCCGCTCTGCCACGCTCTCTTCCTGTCAGTCTGACCTGTGGGCACAGAAACAGAAAACTCAGAAGACAGAAGCGCTAAATGTGTAGGAAGCTCCTGGATCTGTGATCTGGGTCTGGTCTGGCAGCGTATCCTGGGGGCCAGTTGCATAAACTAAGCCATTACGTTAAGACAGTGTCTTAAGATCTAGTATGAGCCACTAGCAGTTAGGCAAGTCTATGTTTTTATGTAACTGATTTAAAAAAATGTATGAACAGTCTTAAAGAAAAAAAATGTATGTCTAACTTGTAAGACTAGTCTTAACGGTTTATGCAACCGGCCCAGGCCTGATCACGGTCATCAGAACACTGTCTGTCTCCAAACCTCCTGACCAGCCGTCTGAGAGAAAGCAGCTCTCCTGGATATGGAGCGGCCCGAGGCTGAAATATTTCAGTAACATAACATAACTAACGTTATGTAACGTAAAGCACTCACCTTCTCTTTCACCCATCATCTTCGCCATCGACATCCTCCTGCAATCTGGAACAAAAACAATACAAAACACAAAACAAAACAAAACAACACACAATACAATACAATAAACTCTCCTCAAAAATACTCCTCCAAAAAAAAAGAAAACAAAAACAAAGAATTAATCAAACTCGACACTCCTAAAATAAGAAAAGAACAATAAGATAAAAGTATCTACAACTCAAAAATGTAACTCTGTAAAGGATATCTCCTGCGATGTTCTTCCAGAATAAAAGTCTCGTCTCCTCCAAACAGCTTCAAAATTTCAAGGTCAGCACAGAAAATATTCTGCAAAAGTTTGTGAAATCGCCTCAGTCGTCTCTCTCAACAACAGATCAACAACACAATCGGTGCGTGTCTGAGTCTGCGTCAGAATTCATAACAGGCGTCGCCATAGCAACTAAAACGTGAATCATTCATATGAGCGGAGCCGTGAGCGCGCATCGATCTGAACACATTTATTGAATAGTTACAAACTTCATTTGGACGTTTTCTTTATTAAAAAGTTTGAACCTGTTTCATTGACTCAGTTCAAAACTTTGATTCAGTGATTCCTCTGCATCATCATCACTCAGAAATGCTAGATGTCTGTGCATGCATCAAAATGTGTTGGTAAATACTTTGATTTATTTATTTTTACTATATTTTTGCATATGAATAAAAAATATTAAATAATGTTTCCTTGTATTAGTTTAACCTCTCAATCCGCAGTGGTGCATTAAAGGATTAATGAAATGATAAATTATTAATTTAATGCTTCATTTAGCATTTAATTAAATGCTAAAGGACCGGCCACTTAAACATCAGCATAATAAATGCAGTTACTCATCTTTCATCTCCTATCGTGCAGATCCGATCGGACGAATCCAATAAACACCAGCATGTAAGTGTAAGGGTCCACTCTGAAAAATAGAGGGGGGCAAACAAAAAAATCCTCCTTCATTTACTTGAGCGTATTTGAGTTATATTAGTAATTAATCACGTCCATTTTCAATGCAATAGCGAGTATTCTGAGGATCTCCCCTGCAGTTTAGAGTCTTCAGCTCCAGTTAAACCCTCCCAGGTCTCTCTCCTTCAATCACAGGCCTTCTGATGACTCATTATATACAGGAAGCGCATTACAGGCTCCGTGAGGTGTCAGTCAAAGCGGCTATGGTTTTGGTTGGATAAAGGCAGGCAATGCCTAGCCAATGCCTTGCCAACAAAGGTTTGATTGATGGACGTTGTAACCAATCAAAAGGCATCATCTTGCGAGAGCACACCGCAGTGGAGACTGGCACTTCTTATCAACTAAATTAGTTTTTTACACTTTGTAAATTCTGTAATAGTTGCTTTAGTTTTTCAGTAACTGTATATATCCATTATAATTAGCAGTTTATTGCAGATTTATTTGAATGAAACGCTACTCTTTACAATTACAAATCTTCTGAAATAAAGGGCCTTTTTGAAAGGACGCCTAGAGGTTTTTTTTTTTTTTTTTGACATAAAAGCTTACAGAAGCTACATTTGTAAGAGTATCATCCTCAAATTTGAATCACAACATGATCAGAAATGCAGTTTTATATTTAGGTTATTTTCAGGCCTTTAACATTAAAGTATCATACATTTTTCCCTGAGTGAATTTCAATACAACTTTTCAGGGTAGAGGAGGCGTGCAAGATGGCGCCCTGATCACATGTACGTTTGTGAGCTCAGCAATCCCAAACTGTTTTATAATAGTTACAACGAAACTTTTTTTTTGTTGAGAATTTCCATTTATTAATGTCTTGAATTTTTGGAACAACGATAATGGGAGGATCTGAAAAGAGGAAAGGTGTGAAGACGTCAGGGAAAACAGTGTCGGATACTCCTGCTGGATCTGCTGGCACAGGTGACGATAAACAAGCAGTCGAACGACATAACAGTACTCCTGCAACCGGGGTATTGAAGGACAGTTTGCTAGCCTAGAAATCTAGACGCACCCTAGCGTAGGGTTGCCACCCGTCCCGTAAAATACGGAATCGTCCCGTATTTACAAGCAAAATGACGCGTTCCGTATCAAACCAATACGGGATGCGATTTGTCCCGTATTTTACACAGGTCCACACATAGTTCAATAAACACATACGGAGTTTGCAGTGTGGAGAATACTGATAGCAAATATAAAGAATCAATTTCACAATAAGTAGTACAGGAGCTCATTTGTGCGTGATTGCGGGCTTTGTTGCTATAGCGGCGGAGTCTCGAGAACATGCGCTGTGCCAGAGTGTGCCTGTAAACTTGCGCGGTTTTTTAAAAACATGTCGAGCTTGCGTTGCGTCCACCGTTTGAAGAACGCAAGGGGATCTCCAGATATAGAACTGAATTAATATCAAAAAGGTATCAATGGGTCTGTCCAGTAACTCATGATGAACCTCAGGCCAACTGCACACTTTATGAGAAGCATTTCAGTGTCTCAGACTGTCTGACTGTGGTGACAGACCAGTCTATGTGACAGACACATCCGTGCTTCTAAAGGTAGGCCTATAGTTTTTTTTAATGGATAATATATTAATATAATATTCCAATACATTATCAGAGCTTGGCAGACAGAATTATTATTTTTTTAGACAGGTTAATTTATAGATTCTAGCCTAATAAATGTTATTATTAATTTATCATTTATTTAGGCTATATCATACATAATAAATAATCCTGTCATTTAAAGTTTATGACATTTAAAAAATATTTAGATAAAAATGGGACAAATAATTACACGATAATATAGTCATAATTTAAGTAAATTATTCAAAGAAAATAAACATTTTTAAAATTCAAAAAAGTGATTAGGCCTGGTTCAGAATGACTTCTTAAAGGGACAGTTCACCCAAAAATGAAAATTCTGTCATCATTTATTCACCCTCAAGTTGTTCCAAACATGTATACATTTCTTTGTTATGTTGAACACGTAGGAAGATTACTGTGGAAGTCAATGGTGCCCCCAAAGCAGCCTGGTAAAAACTTTCTTCAAAATATCTTCTTTTGTGTAGGCCTACAGGAGAACAAAGAAACTCATACAGGTTTGGAACATCATGAGGCGTCATAAGTGCACCAAATAGGCTAAGAGTTCTTTAGAATTAAATAAAATAATCAAATGTAAAATAATATAGCATGTGTTCTGTTGCAAATTCACGTACTTGATCTTATGTTTTCTTATGGTTTATTATTGAGCTGTCAAGTTGTTAATGTTGAAATAATCATTTCATGACGTATTCTTTATTTCTGCCCTTTATGCAATTGTTTTTTAGGGGATTTTTTTTTTCGGGGGTGGATATTTGCTGTCAAAGTGAGGCCAAAGTGAATGGGAGTCAATGGGATGCTAACAGCAGGTGATGGCTTGGTTAGCAATGGCTGCCCCTATGGAAGGTACACTTTCCGGGGGCTGGATTACCCCGTTGGGAAAAACCAAACTCTGGTCAGGCCAATCACAGCGTGTGTAGAGTCGGTGGGCGGGCTTTACATAATGACGGTACGAGTTGCGGAGGCTCTGCGTGCCACTCGTAAACACAGAAGCTGGCGAACAGCGGTCTTTTGAATCGGCTTTGACTCTGGAAGACTTGGAGTTAAGCTTGGAGTTAAGCCGTAGTCAACGCTTCTCGTTTACTTTGAATGGGTGACGTCATGCGTTGCCGAACTGAATTGTGGGTTCCGTTGCGTCGCTTCACTCGCGTTGCAAGCATAGGTTGCAAGCGGCAAAAGTTGAAGATTTCTCAACTTTTCAAGCGCCAACGCAGGCGTCATCCAATCAGATCACCCTATGCAAATATCCTAGAGCAGACGCTAGCCAATAGCGTTCGTTTAAAACACTGGTGAATGAAGAGTGAAGAACGATCTAAAATGGAGGAAAAGCTAATAATTGCGGTGGGTAATCACCCGGTCCTTTACGACCAACAAGGCCGGACTTACCATTGGGCTTGACTGGGCTGAAGCCCATGGTCCCCGCCCAATAGGGGGCCCCGCCCTTTTACGTTGATTTTTTTCAATAATATGTCAGTCATTTAATTTTTAATTTAAAGTTTGTTGATTGGAAAACGTGCGTGCTTATTGGGCGCGAAAAGGTCCGAAATCCGTTCAAAATAAGGATGCTAATGTCAAGGCTTCTGAACGCCACTACAAACATCAGAAGAGACTCGATTGATGTCAGAAGTTCGCTTCGTTTGGATGATGTGAACACGGTCTTCCGAACTCGGGTGCGCACCCGCGAACCGTACCAGAGTCCCCTTAAAAAGGGTGGTCTGGGGTACGGTTCATGTGAACTCCGGTACGGTTCGCTGCTGATGTGAACGCAATCGTACTAAATCGCGGAAGTGAACCGATATTAATTACATATGATTTGATAAAAATGTGTGTTTGTGTGTGTTTCACTCATTTCCGCAATCGCAATCGAACTCGGGTTCGTTCCAGGCAATCGAACCAAGTGTGAAAGCACCCTAAAACTCATTTGAATGGTGAGTACTTGCCCAGAGAATGGTTGCTCTACCCACCATCCATCGGTTGTGTATTTTGTTTTGCTTGCCGCCTTTTTGGCAAAGTTTGCCGGTCAATCCCTTTTTGAGTCTGGCTATATGTGATGTAGTAGACATACTGTAGGTCAAAGTCAGCCTAACACTTCCTATATGTGTATGGAGATGTATATAATCTATACAATATGTCAGCACTTACCAAGAACAGTTTTTTTTTTTTTAAGATTTATACACTCATAGATTTAGCTATTTATATGTAATACAAATGATTTGTTTTTCAATATGGTTTCCAGGTAAATAAGTGTTTTATTCTCATTCTGACCAAGACATTTGTGCATTGCAATAAACACATGATCACTTTGAACTTTTTTAATCATTATTTATTTATTTATTGGAAAACTTTTTCAAGCTTCAATCAGTGGTCATATAAATACTAGTGCTGTCAGTTAAACGCGTTATTAACGACGTTAACGCAAACCTATTTTAACGGCGTCAATTTTTTTATCGCGAGATTAACGTTCTTTTTGGTCTAACAAACTTTGTAGTTTTTTCACATGCTGTTGCAGCAACTAGTAACGTTAGAAAAACTACAACACCACTCCGGATGTAGCTAGACCGGAAACAAAACATCAGGCACGCTGCGGCTGCCCACACTTGTTTGGGCCATTAAAAGAGTAGACGTGGATGGCAAGCGTGAGACGCCGAAATGAGAAACGTATTATGCCATGGTTTAACTCAGGGGTCTTCAACTAAAAGTGCTTGTCTTGAGCGCTGCTTTCTGCTCTGATGGTGCATTCACACCGGACGCGAATGAAGCGTTTTGCGCGAGTGATTTAAGTCAACGCAAAGACGCAAATAGACATTCTGCGGCGCGAATTAAGCAGCGTGCATGTCGCGTCATTCGCGTCCGGTGTGCATGCTTGACCGCGCGTCTGGGTCTGAACGCAACAGTGAGCATTGCAACGTTAACTGTTTCATTAGCCTACGTCAAAAGGCTTCGCGGTCCGGATTTGGACCGGAGTCCGCTAGTTGGCGACCCCTGGTTTAACTGCACTATAGGCGGAGTCCTAGTTTACCTTGCATGTGCACTTTGTAATTTTATTTTGTATCACCCTGTTTTGATCCCTTAGAAAGGGCTGTTGAAGGGGCTGTTTGTGCAACAAAGTATTTTTTTTCACCCTTTTATTGATGGACAGTGTTACATTGTGTGAGCGATTATTTGCTCCAAGTGTGAATGACTGCTTCAAGTGAGAATGTTGGTGTGAAATCGAACACTACAGTATGCCAATGTTGTTTTCAATAAAACAAACATTTGAACAAAGCAAGCCGATCCACTTTTCTATGTTGATAAGAGCATTAAAATAAGAAAAAATAATGGGACAAAAAGAAATCAAGGGACATTTAGAATAAATAAAAATGTGCGATTAATTGTGATTAATTGTGAGTTAACTATGGCATTAATGCGATTAATCGCGATTAAATATTTTAATCGTTTGACAGCACTAATAAATACATTTTCACGTTTTGTATTTTTTCTTTTTTTTTACATGTAACACTGTATACTGTACCAGTCACCTTTTGAAATTAGCTTTGCACTTCAAATAACGATTGGATCGATTATATTGTTACGCCACCAGATGGCGACAAATTACTTTTAAAAAACATTTGTCATTGAATCGTTCATTCAGGAGATTGGTTCAAAGATGCTGATTCATCTATGAAACGATTGTATTTGATTGAGGAATTTAATCATTCATTCAAACCCAAGTTTTTTTTAAATAAATAATTCAGATTAATTAAAATTTTTTATAGACTTCAGCAATTAACATAAATTATGTTATTTTGTTTAGTTGTTTGTTCAGAATCGTGATCTCTATTTTTATTCTCAGTTTATCCAGAATTGTGTTGCTCTAATACATAGCTTATGTATCATTTTGTTCTATTTAAAGTAATGTATAGAAGGTAGGGCCCGAAAGTGACTCAAGCCCAGGGGCCCCCACCTCCCTAAGTCCTGCCCTGACGACCAATCATTGTTTACATACTGGGACACAAACCGGAGAGACCAGGCCTGGAAGGAGGTGGCAGAGACGGTTGGAGAATCTGGTATGTATCATGCTTGTATTCTGTCCGTGTACTCTGTTTATCATTGAATGACAGGCAGCATATCATATCATGTGTGGATCAAATAGGCGCTATCGCCCAGCCAAATGAGGAATAAAATATTAAAGTGATCAGTTTTCATACACAAAATAATGAATTACATTTGAGTGGAAGGTGGATTTGACCGTTTATCTGTCAGTTGGCTGGTAGATGGTAAACGCTTAAAAAAATGTATTTATTATGAACCTTGCATAATTGAAATCTATACCAGAACCTGTTTTATTTGGCATGTTTAATTCAGTTCTTATTTTAATAACTAAACAAGTTTAAACACTTGAGCAACACTTGTTGTATTTGAATGAATTGTTTAATTTATTTACATTTTTGCATGTCAGAGGATACATGTAGGACCCGATGGAAGTCACTGGGGGACAGATTTAGGAAGGAGAAGAAAAAAGAAAGGGAAATGACAAGGAGTGGGGCAGGGTCGCCTGGGACCCAACCCTGGCGTTTCATGGCGGTGTTGGGATTTCTCACACCATTCCTTCATGACCGTGAGACGTCCAGCAACATCCCCAGACGACCTCTGCCCCCTTCACATCAGTCCATCAGTCCAGAGCCAGAGGAGGACAGCCAGGTCAGAGAAGACAGCCAGGCCATCACCCAGCAAGCCCCTTCAAGCAGAGGAGATGAGGCAGGCAGTGACACAGGCAGGCAGAACCTAACAAAGCTCTCAAATACATTATTATTTCAGTACTATCAAGGAGGGTTAAGTCATTTAGAAAATCAATGTCAATCTGTGTAGAGCTGAACCATATGCTGCAAAGTTTAGGCCACACAACCGTTGACACCTAATGCGTAATAACGTTATATAATAAATTATTTCAAAGAATGATTTGACATTAAAATCATGCCATGTTCATTGATTATCAATTGTTGCTGTAACTATGCAGGCAGACAGACAGAGCAGGAGGAAACTGTCGAGATCAATGACAAGGGTAGGAAGATAAAAAAAAAGGGAAATGTCTTCTTTTGAGAGAGGACTGTTGGCAGCAATTGAGCCCCTGACGCAGATGACCACGCTGCCACATCCACCGCCGCCGCCGCCTCCAACACCAGCAGCAGATGAAGACGAGGTTTTCTTTCAGAGCCTCTTGCCGTCCCTTCGTAGGCTTTCTGTGCTGAGGAGGGCCAGGCTTCTGCACACACACACACATACATATTACATACATACAGCACTAAAATAAACATATTAAAATAATCGTATGGCTGTATTGTTTTCTCATGTTCATATAGAATAATACAGTAAGTATTTTAAATTTGTCGTATCATACAGCGCTGTCGACGCAATACAATCACTTAAAGGGATAGTTCTCCCAAAAATGTAAATTCTGTCATCATTTACTCACCCTCAAGTTGTTCCAAACCTGTATGAGTTTCTTTGTTCTGTGAAGGCCTTTGTATTTTCTCTCCAGTGAAAATCTGCTCAAATCATGAATGTATTAGTTGAAAACAGGGCTGAAAGGGCAAAGGCTATGTACATTATGACATGGTGATGAAAATATAAAACCAACATGTTAATTTAATGTAAAAAATAATTGTTATGACACTTGGAATCTGCACTTTTAAGAAAAATATAGGTAGCTCTTAAAAGAGCTTTTGGGTTTTGTGGCTCTGAAAAGAGCCTTTGGCGTATTCTATGAATTCGGCTGCCATGGCACTGCACCCTCCTGGTTGAAGTAGTAGGCACAGTACGTCTCTCGGAGTTGGATAGCTCTACGGGTGGCATTGTTGGAGCCCATCCTTGGTGCATCTCGCAGGGCCTCAGGAGCTGAAGATGGCTCAATGGTGGGTTCAGCTCTGTGTGCGCATCTTCTCCCCCTTTCCAGCAGGGGCGGACTGGCCATCTGGCGTACCGGGCGTTTTCCCGGTGGGCCGCTGGACAATGTGGGCCTGCCCGTTGCTACGTAAATATATGAAGAATAAATTATAGTAAAACTACGTAGCCTATATCCTTCCGTCAGCCCAGACGAATGGCCCGCGCAGCCGTCTTGAGGCAAAACTCCATGCAAAACTCTAATCTATAGCCTGCTCAGTCCCAGTGTCTCAGTGGTGTAAAAGCGCTCGTCAATGTCAAAATGTTTGCGATATCCAATCAAATTCAACGAGGCGGGATTTACTGTGCACAGCAGCCGAGCAGCGCGGGCGACACTTGAATGCGAGCCGAGGTAAGAGCTGAATACGAGTCAATGGGCAGCAATATTTCCCGACTGTTAACGATTTTAAAAATGTTAAACGACGGACATTAATTTCCAGGGATGTAAACTACTGTTGAGCTTTCAGAATGAATCAGATTATAATGCCTTTTACGTTATTCGTCGTCAAAGAATTGTAGCAACAATGACCCGATTCAATCAGATTTTGGGCCGAATACATCACCGGATGAGGCTTCTACACACCAACTCGTGACTCTCCTAATCAAATCAGACATAGACAATGGGGTGTGTGTGTAAGAGATATCGAAGTTAATGAACAACCACGATGTCCGCCAGATTGTCTGAGTCTACAGAATGGAGCATCGAATTGTACCGCCTGAAGGCATCCACATGACTTTACACACACACACATATCAGCGCTGAAAGAAGACAATTCTTGCACGACACGTGTTACTTAAAACATGGGACTTAAAGAACTGTCTTAATAATGTTCAAATATATATAATCCGTTGATTTCATGTCTTTATACAATGTATTAGAATAACTAGGATGTTTACTGTTGCCAATCAAAACCTGTATGCCAGTAACTGTGATAATCTTGTATATCTGGACGCGCAAATCGCAGAATGACCGTTCTTAGTATCTCTGTTATCGCAAAATTATGACTAGGCCAAATTTGGTTCAAAAATCAGATTTTGATGCATAATTTCAGAAATACCAGCTTTCTAAAGAAAAAGAGGCTTAGAATTTCCACCCTATTGATTAACTCAGAGGAGGGGGGTTCAGAGAACAATGGAACACTCGCGCCTTCTCGAGAAGATCTCTCCACGGACGTGATTGGATCTTTCCATAAGTCGGGCTCGGCCACTCCATCTATAAATGCAGAAGTTATCATGAACTCCTTGCGCTCCGCCATTCCGCCACTACAAGGACCCTGGCCTTTGACCTTCCTTTGAGAGAGGGATTCCTTTGGCACCAAGCCAAGAGAGAGAGACCTGCAACTTCTGGAGCGACTTTCCTGAACTTCACAGAAATTCTCCGGACTCAGCGAACTTCCACGACGATTCGAACTCAGACACGTACACGAGAGAGCCTAATGCAAGTATTATATTTCACCTTTAACTGCTTGTACGAGGTTGTCTGAATTAATCCTGATTCACGAAATCATAAATGTCTGAAGGGTTTTGGTGAAGTGATTGAACTGTCTGTCTCTCTCTCTCTCTCTCTCTCTCTCATCTCTCTCATCTCTCTCTCCCTCGTGGATTCTCTCTTTCCATCATTCTTTTCCCTTTGATTTTATTCGTTAAGTTTGATTTTTCCTTGTTTGTACCATATCGTTTGTTTCTCCTATATATATGCATATTTACCCCCGTGTGATTCGTAGCTTTGTATTCTATAGTGTTTTATTAAAACTCAATAATTGCATTAAACTGAATCCTTATTGTTTTGCTCACAAATCTCGAAGTCACTGAAGCGTAAGATCTAAGCTACCCATTTAAGCTTGATTTTCATGTATTACTACTTTAGTAATACAAATTGTGCAAACATAAGAGATATTATTTGTCCTGATCAAACAGATCAATGTTTCTTAAGGTTTGTAAGATTGATAATTGATGAAGAAATCAATTTGGATAAAGGTTACTTTTAAATGATTAAAGGTTCCGTTATACGTTAATTTTTCTGTACAACAAGCTAATAATATTCATAAACTCATGAATATTCATACCATTTGAATTAATTATTCCCCAGAACTTATTGTTGTTACAGAATGCACAAAGAAACATTAGCGTAGGTGTCGCAGTTTTCAGCATATCAGAGGGAATGTTTGTCTTTCTGTTTCCAGGCTTTCTTCAGTAATTTCACAATCATTTTCAAATGATTCATAATACTCAAAATATCTTTCTCATATATCATGCTAAAACTGGCAACTTTCATATTCAAGTGGCCAATGGAAAGTGACATATGAAAATAAATATATAATTTGCTAGTTACATGCATTATTTTACACACTGGTAATCAAAAGTTTGAAATAATTAAGACTTCTTAAATTGTTTTTGAAAGAAGAAGGCTGAATTTATTTGATCAAAAATACAGTAAAACCACAAATATTAAGAAATATTGATACAATTTCCAATAGGCCTAGTTGTTTTCTATGAGAATGTATTGTAAAATGTAATTTATTTCTGTAAAAGCTGACTTTTCAGCATCATTACTTCAGTAAGTGTCACATGATCCTTCAGAAATCATTTTAATATGCTGTATTTTTCATATCATTTTTAAACTCTTTTCCACTATTTGAGCTCAATTCCATAAAATTACAGATGTCTAGATACTATAGCCACTAGAAAGGCACCCTAAAACAGTCCACATTCTGCACTACATCCTAAGTCTTCTAGACCAGAGTCCTGCACGGGTGACGGGTGACCCGCGAATATTGCTGAAACGGGTGAAAAACATCCTACTGTGTCGGATACGGGTGCGGGTCGGACAAGGGAGAACACGGGTCTAAACACGGGTTTTAAAAAGTCACGTGCAAACGAATATAGGCCTATATATAAAAATATATGCATGTATATTGTAGATGTGTTCCTGAAAATATGCATATACAAAAATATGCCTTGCCTGTATTTCAAGTTGATTTTCAAATCCATATCAGTTTATTTGTTCTCCTCCCAGGAGAATCACAACCGCGCGCGCGCTCTGCCTGCACTCGTCGAGATGGATCATGAGGAGTTGAAGAAAAGATAGCCGCAAATGTGGAAGTTCATCGCTGAGGAAGCACGCAGCTAACTGTGGTAACAAAACCAAGCACACGCAGTTCAATCGAACAGTATTTTTGTTATGGTTCCTGAGTTTAGTCTCTTAATAACACTGTCTTAGTAGCCTACATTAAGCCACTTTTGTACTTTTGTACATAGTATACGTTATTAGTATTATGTTTACTGAGTTTGGTCTCTTAATAACAGTGTCTTACCTACATTAAGCCACGTTAAGCGTTTTAGAATGTCCCGAAGTTGTCCTTAAGTTAATGGTCGTGTAATAACTTATGTATGCTGGCAATAAACATTTTTGTAAGTGTGTCTGTAGTAAACGTTGTTTGTACGGGAAGAAGGAGGCGGGAACCGGCGGACAATCAAAACATTTAATCAAAATAAAATGGCGGCGACAGCCCCTCACGGTCGACTGCCGCCTACATACAAACAAACACAAAATGAAAATAAAAAGCTGCAGCCCCTCACGGACGACTGCAGCGAACACAAAATAAAACATAACACAAAATCCAGGCCTGGTCCTCTCTCGTCCCTCACTGTCGTCGCTCCTCCTTTATAGTCCCTCACTCCTCCGCGAGGGCCGAGATCGCTGCGGCGCTCAGCTGGCGCTCATCCTCCCTGATGTGCGCCGCCTCGTCCCGCCCTCACGGTCCCTCGGCCTCGCTGCTCGCCACATACCCCCAACGCCCTTCGCAGGCGATCACGGCGGCCGCGGGACCTGGGGGTAAGAACAGCGAGGTGAGAGAACGGAGCGGGGAGCATGAGGAGCGACAGAGACGAGAGAGTGGAGAGAGGAGAAAAGAAAAAAAAAATAAATAAAATTCTGGTCCGGTTCCCAGACACACTGCCGCTCGGTCCTCAGCCAGCCGAGAGGCTCTTCCTCGCGGTGCCATGCGGTGGTACTGGACGGCCGGTGGACGGCTCGACACTCCTCCGCCCCCTGGCGGCTGGCGGTGGCTCCTCCTTCTGAGGGCGGCCGGAAGCGAGTCCCCGTCCCGCGCTCCCTGCTCCTCCCCAACCTGGCGGACGGCAGCGCTCCGGCTCCTCCCCAATATGGCGGGCGGCAGCAGGCTTCGGCTCCGGGCAAGCGCTGGGGACTCCTTCGCCCCCTCGCGGACGGCAGCCACCCCACCTCGACCCAGGGGCACGGCAGCGAGCTCTCCGTCCCACCGACCTTCATCCGCTCCAGCACCACCGCTTCGGGCAGCCGCTCGCGGACTTCTCTCCTCCGCGCTGCCCGAACTCCGCGGCACCGCGATCCCCCTCAGCTGCGAGGGCTCTTCGACAGCGTGTCCCTCCTTCCTCCCGGGTTTCGGCACCACTGTAGTAAACGTTGTTTGTACGGGAAGAAGGAGGCGGGAACCGGCGGACAATCAAAACATTTAATCAAAATAAAATGGCGGCGACAGCCCCTCACGGTCGACTGCCGCCTACATACAAACAAACACAAAATGAAAATAAAAAGCTGCAGCCCCTCACGGACGACTGCAGCGAACACAAAATAAAACATAACACAAAATCCAGGCCTGGTCCTCTCTCGTCCCTCACTGTCGTCGCTCCTCCTTTATAGTCCCTCACTCCTCCGCGAGGGCCGAGATCGCTGCGGCGCGCAGCTGGCGCTCATCCTCCCTGATGAGCGCCGCCTCGTCCCGCCCTCACGGTCCCTCGGCCTCGCCACAGTGTCTATAATGTAATATGCTAAACTGACTTTATTGCGGGTGCGGGTCGGGCGTCGGTTCTATTTTAAGCGGGTCGGGTCGGGTGCGGATTTTAATTAGTGCTGTTGTCGGAGAAGGGGTCGGATGCGGTTTTAAGCACTGCGGGTACGGGCGGGTGCGGGTTTACAAAATCGGAGCTGTGCAGGACTCTGTTCTAGACAATAGCATTTTATATGGTCTGATTTTATGGTAGGTATTGAACTTAATGATATTAAACTACAGTGTATGGAAAAGAGAAATCAAAATTTGTATACAAAAAAAAATAAATACAATTTGCCATGTGCACCAGGAAAGACAAATTATAAACTGAAGAAGTATGCCTGTCATTCAGTATGATAAGCATTTCAATAAAACAATTCATATCATTCATATTTTTGAATAAATAGCTTCTGTGTTTAAAATTGCCCTGTGTATAATGAGCTGGTGGGTTTATGGTGAGGTGTGTTGCACACCGGGTGTGATGGGCCGCTTTGTGCCAGAAAGTCCAGGGCCACTTTTTTGCCCCAGTCCACCCCTGCTTTCCAGTGTCTTCATGCGCAGGAAGTTGTGCAACACACATGTGGCCTTCACACACACCTCTGCAACCTCTGGACTGGTTGCAATGACACGGGCGGTACATCCGCCACCAAGCTGAGAGGATGCCAAAGGCGCACTCAACTACCAACCTAGCCCGGCTGAGGCGGTAATTGAACACCCTTTTCTCTGGTGGGATGTGATGTCCAGGGTATGGCCGCAAGAGGTTGGTCATCAGTGGGAAGCCCTCATCCCCGGCAGATTGACCATTATTTGGCTTGACACCGGAGTGGTCTGGATCAGGTGATGATGGACCAGGATCGGCTTGGGTTCCTGTCAGGTCGGGGTTGGACTTCTGGTCAAGTCTCGAGCTCAAGCCCTCCACCAAGGACAGCAAGTGTTATCTCCTATCCAATACAAAGATTATATGAACATGTGAACTCATGAATGTTTTTTTTTTTTTTAGCTGATTTACAACAGAACTGAATTCTTGCAATTGCATCACTAATTGTGTTATTTTCCTGTTTATTACTGTGAAGCTGCTGTGAAACAATCTGTATTGTATAAAGCGCCGTATAAATGAAGCTGACTTGACTTGACTATAACAAGAACATGAACACAAATTTGAAAACCTCACTACAAATAATCCAGAATTGAAGATAAATGATATTAATCCTACTCTGTCTGTTACACTACCTCACACCTGAAATCACTGATCGAGTGAATCTCCTGAACTTCTCCTGAACTTCTCCAGATCATTTCTAATCCATTCATGTTGTAACACCTGCTCTAACGTCGGCCGTTTCGTTGGATCCCGGGCTAGGCACTGGCTAATCAGATCACTGCATTCTGTACACATTTTATTAAGGAGAGAGCTGGTTAGTCATGATGACCATGTGACACGAATGTTGGCAATTATGAAAACAGCATCTGGTGAACTATAAACTGAATGCATTTCAACTTGAAACATCTTACATACTTCACCTTTACCTGTTTCTAAACAGAGCCTTTGCTTTATGTGTGTGTGTTTATCGATATTCTTCACTCACCTTTGGATAAGTTGGAGTTCTGAAATGTAACTTTGGCCTGTGTGATTTCCGTTCTATTGCCAAAGGGAGAACGTCCGTTAACCATCAGGTACAACAACACCCCTAGAGCCCAGACATTTGCTGGGACGGCGTGGAATCGAGATTCTGTGAAGACTTCAGGTGGGCAGTAAGAAGGTAATCCTGTGAGCAAGACATTTTTGCACATTGTTGAGCAATTTCTTCAAAGCATCAAATAATCAAGAGTCACTACATCCAGGTTTCCACACTCCAAAAATACTCACCACGGTATATTTTTGTCTCGTAGCCATCACCACTAAGTAGCTGACCGCAGCCAAAGTCGATCAGCTTGAGCTCTAACGTGTTTGTCTTCACCAGGAAATTCTCTGCATGAACGTCATTATGAAAAACGCCATGCTCGATGCAGTGCTGTACCGCCAGCGCAGCCTGTCGCAGGATGACCCGTGCTGTTGTTTCATCCAGTTGACACGAATGACGAATGATGAAGTCCAGCAAGCTCTCGCAGGGGTCAGGGAACTCCATTATGAGAACGAATGTCCGAGGATGTTCAAACCAGTCGTACAGTCGGACGACGTAGGGGCTTATGGGTTCATGCCTCATCATTAGCAGCAGCGCCACTTCTGTAACGAGAGGTTCGGGATGCCCGGGCTAGAGAAAAGTAGTAGACAGAAGGTTAGCTGGGTAAAAATCTGAAGAAAACCTATCATTTTTAAATGTACTTTTCTTTGATCTTTACAGACACGATCATCAGAGCCTTTCCAGGTTTATTGATCTATTACATTTACACCTAATGCTTCCTACAGGTGTATTGACTACAGTAATCAGCACTTAAACAACAAACAGCACTTAAACAACAAATACAACTTTTGACCAACTTACAATATCAAGATAACGATCATTGTCAATCTTGTGCATCTGCTTGATGGCAACCTGCAAAAAAAAAAACAGCGTTCAATAACGGTATTCAAGCGCCTGACTTTGCACATAACATTTACGATTTGAGCATCTAAGTATTAACCCATCTGTATTAAGAATGTTTTGATGCATGCAAGAGCAAAAATGTTTGTACAATTCAGCAAGATTGCTTTACCTTTTTGCCATCAAACTTCCGTGTTCCCTTGAACACTCTCCCAAAAGTTCCGGATCCAATCATCTCTCCCACGTTATAGAGAGTCTCAAAGGAGTCTGAAAAACAAAATATGAGAAATGTATGAGCTTGCAAACAAGACGATAATAATACTGTTTAAAACAATGTTGGAGAAATAATGTCTTTAATAATTTTAATAATAAATAATACTTTTACTTTAAAAAAAGGTTCCCAGTAAAATGAAATCCAATGTGACTGTACACTGCCCAGCCTTATTTCAGTCTCACCTGTTGAGCTCGTGTTCACCGGTGAAGCCTCCATAAGGCCATTTGAAGTCTCCGTTGGCTCGACGGGAACTTGACCTGGCAGCGGATGGCACATCCACTCTTCGTCGCTCCAACTGCCCTGTTCGTTTCGGCTATCCGATCTATCGCCACTCCACCTCCAATCGACGATGTACGAGCCTCTGCTGCTAAGGCTCAACGACTCTCTGCAGAACCGCCTCACTGTATTGTCCTCAGAGAGGGACAAATATGATGTGGACATGATGCCTGCTGAAGACATTTTTAATAATATTAATAATCAATGTCAATGGTGAAATTGTTACTTTATGTTTTATTTTTTTCAACTTTCTATTTTCAATGACACATTATTTTGTTAACTGAGCCATAACTTGTGTAATAAAAGCCTATTCTGACCTCTGCGAAAGCCTTTAGATGGAGTGGACGGACGTCCATGATCATCTGGGCTCTGCCGGCTGCCGCTCTGCCACTCTCTCTTCCTGTCAGTCCGACCTGTTGGCACAGAAACAGAAAACTCAGAAGACAGAAGCGCTAAATGTGTAGGAAGCTCCTGGATCTGTGATTGCTAGATCCTTTGTTTTATATTAAAAATATCAGTGCAAACAAGACGATAATAATTCTGTTTAAAACAATGTTGGAGAAATAATGTCTGCAGATTGACCATTATTTGGCTTGACGCCGGAGTGATCTGGATCAGGTGATGATGGACCAGGATCGGGCTCTGGCTCCAGATCCGCTGGAGGAACAAAAGACTCCACAACATCCACATCACTGAGACAACAGCAGAGGAGCGAGCGCCTCACAGCCTTATGGTGCGTTCACACCGGACGCGATTCGCGCGATTCGCGCGAGTGATTTACATGTTAAGTCAATGCAGAGACGCGAAATGGCATTCTGCGGCGCGATTCGCGCGAATGAGGCGGCGAGATTCGCGCGATTCGCGCGATTGAGGCGGCGAGAAGGACGCGACTTGAGCGTTTTGAACGCGCGATTCGCGCGAATCGCGCGAAACGCTCAAGTTGAAAAATCTGAACTTTGGCGGATATTTCGCGCCGCGTTAACCAATCAGGAGCTTGCTCTAGTAGTGACAACAATGAAGAGAAAATCTGTATATTGATATCTGGTTCAGACAATATGATTATCACTGTGATAACATTAAATTACATGAAACACAACCCAGTCTCTTTTTGTTAAATGCAAGTTTATGTATGATCAATAATACAAAAGTATCAGTAATGTATAACAAGCTATACATGAAACAAAGCAACAATGCAGTCAAACATTCAAAGTCAGTGCTAGTAGGCTAACGTTACAACTGCAACGTACAGTTATAGCCTAAAAATATAAAGTAATGAAACTTATCTTTGCCCTCAGCCTAAACGATTTGCCAGGGAACAAATTATAGATCCATGAGACCAAAGATCGGCCGTTACAAGACGAATTATAGCTCGAGACACACCACAGAGACATCAGAGCCAGCGGGAGACGGCAGAAGGACTGGCCGAGGAAAGGTTGCCCTCGCCGGCTTTCACGTGCGCTGAGCGCGCTGTCCGCTGGAGCTCACAGCTCCGACAACGGCAGATAAAATGTTCAAATAGGCACTGTTTATGTAAATAAACCTCAGATTTGAGCTTTAAACAACTACATTATCGACTGAAAAAGTCTTAAAACTACGTTTTGTCACACATTAACAGTAGATATGAACAAAAAAAAAGACATGTAAACACAGCCCATGTCAGCCATTTCTCAACGAGACGAGCTGCTGGCGGAAGCCCCGCCCATGACGCGAATTCGCATCTGTTGTGCAGTGAATGTCACACGCGATTCGCGCGAATTTCACGCGCGATTCGCGCGAGTAAACTCAAAATGTACACGCGTCCACCTTCGCGCGATTAGCGCGAATTATTCGCGCGAATCGCGTCCGGTGTGAACGCCACATTACACACGTTCCTGAGGAAAGAACGAACTCGTTTCCTCTTCTTACATTCTGTGGGTTTTTCTGAAATGAAGAAAACAAAACTGAATGATTAGAAACATCTCTGACGTCCAATTAGGCAGTGATAAAATGACATAACTTACGTTTTACTTAAAAAAAAGGTCACCAGTAAAATGAAATTCAATGTGACTGTACACTGCCCAGCCTTATTTCAGTCTCACCTGTTGAGCTCGTGATGTACGAGCCTCGGCTGCTAAGGCTCAACGACTCTCTGCAGAACCGCCTCACTATATTGTCCTCAGAGAGGGACAAATATGATGTGGACATGGTGCCTGGTCAAGACATTTTTAATAATATTAATAATCAATGTCAGTGGTCACATGAAATTGTTATTTTCAATGACACATTATTTGTTAAAGGGTTAGTTCACCCAAACGCCGGCGCTACGTCATATTCTCGCGCATGCGTCGTGGAGGCCTACACGGAAGACAAGAAGAGGTTGAATAAAGGCGTTATTTTGATTTTTTTTTTGGCACAAAAACTATTGACGTCGCCTCGTAAAATTATTGTAGAGCCACTGTGGTGAGATGGACTTTGTAACGACATTTTAAGTGCCTTTTATGGGTCGTGTGAGTGTAAATGTACCAGGGTTTTTCCTACATTGAAAATTTTTTGGCGGCCGCCAAAACAAATGTTTGTCCCGCCAAAGCTTTATTTGATGAGCTATTGTGATTTATGAATGATGTAGAATAGATGCTGCGCTTGTAACTGAGTGACAGAGAGACGATCAGAGCTCCTCCCTCGCTCGCACTCTCTCTGTCTTCAAAATAAGCATTCTTAGCTTTCTAATATTTCACATATTACGTTAATAAAAATCAAAAGGTCGGAAGACCGAATCCATGTTGCACGTGGCGCTATCAGACGATGTTTTCCTTTCATTGCCGCTGGGTGTGAAATGCGCTCAAAAAACATTGACTGATTCTCTGACCAGCTGACATAAAGCATACTTTCAATAAACGGGAAACAAATCGTGTCCAGTTATGAAGTGTTTTCTGTGTGTTGACAAATCTTTCGCGATGTTCTAACAGACGGGATTCGCACACAACGCGTCTGCTAATGTCCGATTCGCAACCTAATGAACCGAATCATTTTAACGACTGGTTAGAACAACTGATCTGTCCAACACTGAACTAACGAATCAGTTTAAATTTACTCAGAACACCTGAAATGAGAACACAAGTGTGCTTACACAATTTAGCAAGAGTGGGTGTAAGAGTTAGTTTTAATTATCCAGTCTTTCAGCTTATTTATGTTCATAATGTGTAGTAAAATAAATAGCCTATAAATCACTTAGTTTAGACTGTGAGGTGAACCCAGAACAAAGTTGTTGTTAGCTAGCTGATAATTTTATGAAATTGTATATGGCAGAAAATTAGGCTATTTGTTCATTTTTTAAAAACTACTTTTTAATATTGATATGATTATATACCAAAACAATTATCAGTAAATAGTGTAAAAATGAGGAACAAAAACAAACATCAAGGTATCCCACATGAAGAAATACTATAGTATATTATAGTAAAATTACTATAGTGTTTTTGAGCCATACTATAGTAAAGATACTACAGTAAATTGTAGTATATTGTATTATATTATAGTATTTACTACACTTTGTTTATTTACTGTAGTATATTTACTATAGTACAGTTCAAAAACACTATAGTATTTACTAGAGTAATTTTACTATAATATACTATAGTATTTTTTCATGTGGGATCAAAATAAGATAAGCAAAAGTTACAAACTTTCTTTGAATTTATTTAAAATGTATTGTCAGTATTGCGCTTGCAGATCATGTGGGTAGGGGACTTTTTTTACTGTGCGTGCGTGTGTCATGTCTGTCAGCCACCACCGAAGACCATTTTTGACCCAGGAAAAACCCTGTGTACTGAATGCCAATGGAGGCCTATCTGAGGCCTTCTCAGCCATCAGCTTTCAACAAAAAATATCTTCATTTGTGTTCCGAAGATGAAGGTCTTAAGGGTGTCGAACGACATGAGGGTGAGTAATTAATGACATCATTTTCATTTTTGGGTGAACTAACCCTTTAACTGAGCCATAACTTGTGTAATAAAAGCCTATTCTGACCTCTGCGAAAGCCTTTAGATGGAGTGGACGGACGTCCATGATCATCTGGGCTCTGCCGGCTGCCGCTCTGCCACGCTCTCTTCCTGTCAGTCTGACCTGTGGGCACAGAAACAGAAAACTCAGAAGACAGAAGCGCTAAATGTGTAGGAAGCTCCTGGATCTGTGATCTGGGTCTGGTCTGGCAGCGTATCCTGGGGGCCAGTTGCATAAACTAAGCCATTACGTTAAGACAGTGTCTTAAGATCTAGTATGAGCCACTAGCAGTTAGGCAAGTCTATGTTTTTATGTAACTGATTTAAAAAAATGTATGAACAGTCTTAAAGAAAAAAAATGTATGTCTAACTTGTAAGACTAGTCTTAACGGTTTATGCAACCGGCCCAGGCCTGATCACGGTCATCAGAACACTGTCTGTCTCCAAACCTCCTGACCAGCCGTCTGAGAGAAAGCAGCTCTCCTGGATATGGAGCGGCCCGAGGCTGAAATATTTCAGTAACATAACATAACTAACGTTAAAGCACTCACCTTCTCTTTCACCCATCATCTTCGCCATCGACATCCTCCTGCAATCTGGAACAAAAACAATACAAAACACAAAACAAAACAAAACAACACACAATACAATACAATAAACTCTCCTCAAAAATACTCCTCCAAAAAAAAAGAAAACAAAAACAAAGAATTAATCAAACTCGACACTCCTAAAATAAGAAAAGAACAATAAGATAAAAGTATCTACAACTCAAAAATGTAACTCTGTAAAGGATATCTCCTGCGATGTTCTTCCAGAATAAAAGTCTCGTCTCCTCCAAACAGCTTCAAAATTTCAAGGTCAGCACAGAAGATATTCTGCAAAAGTTTGTGAAATCGCCTCAGTCGTCTCTCTCAACAACAGATCAACAACACAATCGGTGCGTGTCTGAGTCTGCGTCAGAATTCATAACAGGCGTCGCCATAGCAACTAAAACGTGAATCATTCATTTGAGCGGAGCCGTGAGCGCGCATCGATCTGAACACATTTATTGAATAGTTACAAACTTCATTTGGACGTTTTCTTTATTAAAAAGTTTGAACCTGTTTCATTGACTCAGTTCAAAACTTTGATTCAGTGATTCCTCTGCATCCTCATCACTCAGAAATGCTAGATGTCTGTGCATGCATCAAAATGTGTTGGTAAATACTTTGATTTATTTATTTTTACTATATTTTTGCATATGAATAAAAAATATTAAATAATGTTTCCTTGTATTAGTTTAACCTCTCAATCCGCAGTGGTGCATTAAAGGATTAATGAAATGATAAATTATTAATTTAATGCTTCATTTAGCATTTAATTAAATGCTAAAGGACCGGCCACTTAAACATCAGCATAATAAATGCAGTTACTCATCTTTCATCTCCTATCGTGCAGATCCGATCGGACGAATCCAATAAACACCAGCATGTAAGTGTAAGGGTCCACTCTGAAAAATAGAGGGGGGCAAACAAAAAAATCCTCCTTCATTTACTTGAGCGTATTTGAGTTATATTAGTAATTAATCACGTCCATTTTCAATGCAATAGCGAGTATTCTGAGGATCTCCCCTGCAGTTTAGAGTCTTCAGCTCCAGTTAAACCCTCCCAGGTCTCTCTCCTTCAATCACAGGCCTTCTGATGACTCATTATATACAGGAAGCGCATTACAGGCTCCGTGAGGTGTCAGTCAAAGCGGCTATGGTTTTGGTTGGATAAAGGCAGGCAATGCCTAGCCAATGCCTTGCCAACAAAGGTTTGATTGATGGACGTTGTAACCAATCAAAAGGCATCATCTTGCGAGAGCACACCGCAGTGGAGACTGGCACTTCTTATCAACTAAATTAGTTTTTTACACTTTGTAAATTCTGTAATAGTTGCTTTAGTTTTTCAGTAACTGTATATATCCATTATAATTAGCAGTTTATTGCAGATTTATTTGAATGAAACGCTACTCTTTACAATTACAAATCTTCTGAAATAAAGGGCCTTTTTGAAAGGACGCCTAGAGGTTTTTTTTTTTTTTTTTGACATAAAAGCTTACAGAAGCTACATTTGTAAGAGTATCATCCTCAAATTTGAATCACAACATGATCAGAAATGCAGTTTTATATTTAGGTTATTTTCAGGCCTTTAACATTAAAGTATCATACATTTTTCCCTGAGTGAATTTCAATACAACTTTTCAGGGTAGAGGAGGCGTGCAAGATGGCGCCCTGATCACATGTACGTTTGTGAGCTCAGCAATCCCAAACTGTTTTATAATAGTTACAACGAAACTTTTTTTTTGTTGAGAATTTCCATTTATTAATGTCTTGAATTTTTGGAACAACGATAATGGGAGGATCTGAAAAGAGGAAAGGTGTGAAGAAGTCAGGGAAAACAGTGTCGGATACTCCTGCTGGATCTGCTGGCACAGGTGACGATAAACAAGCAGTCGAACGACATAACAGTACTCCTGCAACCGGGGTATTGAAGGACAGTTTGCTAGCCTAGAAATCTAGACGCACCCTAGCGTAGGGTTGCCACCCGTCCCGTAAAATACGGAATCGTCCCGTATTTACAAGCAAAATGACGCGTTCCGTATCAAACCAATACGGGACGCGATTTGTCCCGTATTTTACACAGGTCCACACATAGTTCAATAAACACATACGGAGTTTGCAGTGTGGAGAATACTGATAGCAAATATAAAGAATCAATTTCACAATAAGTAGTACAGGAGCTCATTTGTGCGTGATTGCGGGCTTTGTTGCTATAGCGGCGGAGTCTCGAGAACATGCGCTGTGCCAGAGTGTGCCTGTAAACTTGCGCGGTTTTTTAAAAACATGTCGAGCTTGCGTTGCGTCCACCGTTTGAAGAACGCAAGGGGATCTCCAGATATAGAACTGAATTAATATCAAAAAGGTATCAATGGGTCTGTCCAGTAACTCATGATGAACCTCAGGCCAACTGCACACTTTATGAGAAGCATTTCAGTGTCTCAGACTGTCTGACTGTGGTGACAGACCAGTCTATGTGACAGACACATCCGTGCTTCTAAAGGTAGGCCTATAGTTTTTTTTAATGGATAATATATTAATATAATATTCCAATACATTATCAGAGCTTGGCAGACAGAATTATTATTTTTTTAGACAGGTTAATTTATAGATTCTAGCCTAATAAATGTTATTATTAATTTATCATTTATTTAGGCTATATCATACATAATAAATAATCCTGTCATTTAAAGTTTATGACATTTAAAAAATATTTAGATAAAAATGGGACAAATAATTACACGATAATATAGTCATAATTTAAGTAAATTATTCAAAGAAAATAAACATTTTTAAAATTCAAAAAAGTGATTAGGCCTGGTTCAGAATGACTTCTTAAAGGGACAGTTCACCCAAAAATGAAAATTCTGTCATCATTTATTCACCCTCAAGTTGTTCCAAACATCAGTCCTTCCAGAAAAATGCGGCTTTTTTTTGTGATTGTTGCGGGCAAAAATCCTTGATTATGCGGCACGTTTTCTTAAAAAATGCGATGAAAAATGCGGGATATTTATGCAATTTTATGCGATAAAATTGCGGGAACTTGCAAAAACTGCGGTTTGATGAGAAAGAGAAAAAAAGCACTACATCACAGAAAGTGCTGGAATATTTAAGTTCTCATCTTGTTTTATTGAAGACCTTAATAATGGCTCAAATTTACAAAACATTTAGTCAATCAAGTTCTGTAGCTTTACAAAAGGAATATGCTACAACTTCTGAAAAAATTAATAAATAACTTCCTGTTTTACAGATGTCGCTATACAAAACAGACAGTTGAGTGCTTCCAATGCACAAAGTGCAATCTCTTAAAGGGTTAGTGTGTGTGTGCAAAAAAAACTAAATAACGACTTATATAGTGATGACTGATTTCAAAACACAGCATCATGATGCTATGAATCATCGAGTCGATTCATGACTCGGATCGCGTGTCAAACTGCTGAAATACGTGGCGATCCAACCCGCTGAATCGACTCATTGATTCATAACGCTTCAAACCGCTGAATCGACTCATTGATTCATAACGCTTCAAAGCTTCATATGCTGTGTTTTGAAATCAGTCAGCACACAGGGAAACTGCTTTGCTCTTTTGCTGTTATTTTTGTTGGCCAATGGGAGTTTGTGCTTCATCATGGTTTCACCGGTATCTATGGTTTCTCCACGGGGTTTGAAGTTTTTCGATGACGTTCGCGTCGGGTAATCACGTCACTTCAAAACGTTCCCATGGCAATAGGCGGAAATGGCGGCTCTTGTGTGAAGTAAACGAAAATTTTTCAACTTTCTGCTAATATATATGACTTTTTTTGCAACGAAAATGCGGGGATTATGAAATCATGATAGCCCCGCATATTTTGCACGCGGAAATAGGCAATTTATGCGGCGAAAGTGCGGCGTATTTGAAAAAATGCGGCCCCCGCATGAATATGCGGACTTTGTCTGATTATGCGTTAAATCACGCGATCGCATAATCGCGTTTTTCTGGAGGGACTGCAAACATGTATACATTTCTTTGTTATGTTGAACACGTAGGAAGATTACTGTGGAAGTCAATGGTGCCCCCAAAGCAGCCTGGTACAAACTTTCTTCAAAATATCTTCTTTTGTGTAGGCCTACAGGAGAACAAAGAAACTCATACAGGTTTGGAACATCATGAGGCGTCATAAGTGCACCAAATAGGCTAAGAGTTCTTTAGAATTAAATAAAATAATCAAATGTAAAATAATATAGCATGTGTTCTGTTGCAAATTCACGTACTTGATCTTATGTTTTCTTATGGTTTATTATTGAGCTGTCAAGTTGTTAATGTTGAAATAATCATTTCATGACGTATTCTTTATTTCTGCCCTTTATGCAATTGTTTTTTAGGGGATTTTTTTTTCCGGGGGTGGATATTTGCTGTCAAAGTGAGGCCAAAGTGAATGGGAGTCAATGGGATGCTAACAGCAGGTGATGGCTTGGTTAGCAATGGCTGCCCCTATGGAAGGTACACTTTCCGGGGGCTGGATTACCCCGTTGGGAAAAACCAAACTCTGGTCAGGCCAATCACAGCGTGTGTAGAGTCGGTGGGCGGGCTTTACATAATGACGGTACGAGTTGCGGAGGTTCTGCGTGCCACTCGTAAACACAGAAGCTGGCGAACAGCGGTCTTTTGAATCGGCTTTGACTCTGGAAGACTTGGAGTTAAGCTTGGAGTTAAGCCGTAGTCAACGCTTCTCGTTTACTTTGAATGGGTGACGTCATGCGTTGCCGAACTGAATTGTGGGTTCCGTTGCGTCGCTTCACTCGCGTTGCAAGCATAGGTTGCAAGCGGCAAAAGTTGAAGATTTCTCAACTTTTCAAGCGCCAACGCAGGCGTCATCCAATCAGATCACCCTATGCAAATATCCTAGAGCAGACGCTAGCCAATAGCGTTCGTTTAAAACACTGGTGAATGAAGAGTGAAGAACGATCTAAAATGGAGGAAAAGCTAATAATTGCGGTGGGTAATCACCCGGTCCTTTACGACCAACAAGGCCGGACTTACCATTGGGCTTGACTGGGCTGAAGCCCATGGGCCCCGCCCAATAGGGGGCCCCGCCCTTTTACGTTGATTTTTTTCAATAATATGTCAGTCATTTAATTTTTAATTTAAAGTTTGTTGATTGGAAAACGTGCGTGCTTATTGGGCGCGAAAAGGTCCGAAATCCGTTCAAAATAAGGATGCTAATGTCAAGGCTTCTGAACGCCACTACAAACATCAGAAGAGACTCGATTGATGTCAGAAGTTCGCTTCGTTTGGATGATGTGAACACGGTCTTCCGAACTCGGGTGCGCACCCGCGAACCGTACCAGAGTCCCCTTAAAAAGGGTGGTCTGGGGTACGGTTCATGTGAACTCCGGTACGGTTCGCTGCTGATGTGAACGCAATCGTACTAAATCGCGGAAGTGAACCGATATTAATTACATATGATTTGATAAAAATGTGTGTTTGTGTGTGTTTCACTCATTTCCGCAATCGCAATCGAACTCGGGTTCGTTCCAGGCAATCGAACCAAGTGTGAAAGCACCCTAAAACTCATTTGAATGGTGAGTACTTGCCCAGAGAATGGTTGCTCTACCCACCATCCATCGGTTGTGTATTTTGTTTTGCTTGCCGCCTTTTTGGCAAAGTTTGCCGGTCAATCCCTTTTTGAGTCTGGCTATATGTGATGTAGTAGACATACTGTAGGTCAAAGTCAGCCTAACACTTCCTATATGTGTATGGAGATGTATATAATCTATACAATATGTCAGCACTTACCAAGAACAGTTTTTTTTTTTTAAGATTTATACACTCATAGATTTAGCTATTTATATGTAATACAAATGATTTGTTTTTCAATATGGTTTCCAGGTAAATAAGTGTTTTATTCTCATTCTGACCAAGACATTTGTGCATTGCAATAAACACATGATCACTTTGAACTTTTTTAATCATTATTTATTTATTTATTGGAAAACTTTTTCAAGCTTCAATCAGTGGTCATATAAATACATTTTCACGTTTTGTATTTTTTCTTTTTTTTTACATGTAACACTGTATACTGTACCAGTCACCTTTTGAAATTAGCTTTGCACTTCAAATAACGATTGGATCGATTATATTGTTACGCCACCAGATGGCGACAAATTACTTTTAAAAAACATTTGTCATTGAATCGTTCATTCAGGAGATTGGTTCAAAGATGCTGATTCATCTATGAAACGATTGTATTTGATTGAGGAATTTAATCATTCATTCAAACCCAAGTTTTTTTTAAATAAATAATTCAGATTAATTAAACATTTTTATAGACTTCAGCAATTAACATAAATTATGTTATTTTGTTTAGTTGTTTGTTCAGAATCGTGATCTCTATTTTTATTCTCAGTTTATCCAGAATTGTGTTGCTCTAATACATAGCTTATGTATCATTTTGTTCTATTTAAAGTAATGTATAGAAGGTAGGGCCCGAAAGTGACTCAAGCCCAGGGGCCCCCACCACCCTAAGTCCTGCCCTGACGACCAATCATTGTTTACATACTGGGACACAAACCGGAGAGACCAGGCCTGGAAGGAGGTGGCAGAGACGGTTGGAGAATCTGGTATGTATCATGCTTGTATTCTGTCCGTGTACTCTGTTTATCATTGAATGACAGGCAGCATATCATATCATGTGTGGATCAAATAGGCGCTATCGCCCAGCCAAATGAGGAATAAAATATTAAAGTGATCAGTTTTCATACACAAAATAATGAATTACATTTGAGTGGAAGGTGGATTTGACCGTTTATCTGTCAGTTGGCTGGTAGATGGTAAACGCTTAAAAAAATGTATTTATTATGAACCTTGCATAATTGAAATCTATACCAGAACCTGTTTTATTTGGCATGTTTAATTCAGTTCTTATTTTAATAACTAAACAAGTTTAAACACTTGAGCAACACTTGTTGTATTTGAATTAATTGTTTAATTTATTTACATTTTTGCATGTCAGAGGATACATGTAGGACCCGATGGAAGTCACTGGGGGACAGATTTAGGAAGGAGAAGAAAAAAGAAAGGGAAATGACAAGGAGTGGGGCAGGGTCGCCTGCAGTGTTGTGCCAGTTCACAGCTTTTCTGAACTAGTTCAAGTTCAGTTCATACATGCTCAAAGTGAACAGTTCACGTTCAAAGTTCACAATTTTAATTCTGAACTAGTTCAAAGTTCAGTTCATTTTACTTTTTTCGTGAGATATTCAAATAAATACTTTTTTTCACACTACTAGAAATCACTATACGTTCCTTGAAGCTGCTCATTGTAGACATTTGCTCATGACACTGCAATTGTGGGTTTCTTACCAGGTGATGAAACTTGCAGCAGGTTCTATACTTAGTGCAATGAAATCTACCAGCATTTAATTAAAAAAAGAATATATAATATGAAATATGTATATATTATTTGATATATATGATATTATATACATATGTGTGTGTATGAAATGAGCAAAACTCTTGAATGAAGGTAATGAAGGCAAAACTCAAAGGCACAAAAAACTTCCACTAGCCATTTTTTTTTAAATTGCAGCGCTTTCTCTCACTCTCGTCTTTGGTCTGTCTCTCTCTCTCTCTCTCTCGCTCCTCTAGCCCTCCGCGCTCTCGTCGTTGCCTGCTTCGCGGCGTTGCTATGCCTACCCCGCTCTGCTGCAATTCATCACGGGTAACGTTGTGCGGAAGCCAGTATGCTATTCAACTATTCTCAGCCGGACACTACGTTGCCCGCAATGCATTGCGCACACAATGTCAAAACCATTTCTGTCTGGTGATACATGATTTAAGCGGCACCAGCGAGAATACAGGAGGGAGAAACTTTCTCTCGTTGCGTTTCAAAAGAGAAAACAGATGTCACTCAGTTTTCAATGGAAAACAAATTCCAACGTTCATTTACAGTGATGTCTGCCGTTCATGACACATAATGTGAACTAATTCACGTTCAAGTTCTTTATTAAAAAATGTGTTGCGTTCAGTTCAACGTTCACGAAAAAATGAGCGTGTTCAATGAACGCGTTCTTTTGAACTCGTTCACGCACAACACTGGTCGCCTGGGACCCAACCCTGGCGTTTCATGGCGGTGTTGGGATTTCTCACACCATTCCTTCATGACCGTGAGACGTCCAGCAACATCCCCAGACGACCTCTGCCCCCTTCACATCAGTCCATCAGTCCAGAGCCAGAGGAGGACAGCCAGGTCAGAGAAGACAGCCAGGCCATCACCCAGCAAGCCCCTTCAAGCAGAGGAGATGAGGCAGGCAGTGACACAGGCAGGCAGAACCTAACAAAGCTCTCAAATACATTATTATTTCAGTACTATCAAGGAGGGTTAAGTCATTTAGAAAATCAATGTCAATCTGTGTAGAGCTGAACCATATGCTGCAAAGTTTAGGCCACACAACCGTTGACACCTAATGCGTAATAACGTTATATAATAAATTATTTCAAAGAATGATTTGACATTAAAATCATGCCATGTTCATTGATTATCAATTGTTGCTGTAACTATGCAGGCAGACAGACAGAGCAGGAGGAAACTGTCGAGATCAATGACAAGGGTAGGAAGAGAAAAAAAAAGGGAAATGTCTTCTTTTGAGAGAGGACTGTTGGCAGCAATTGAGCCCCTGACGCAGATGACCACGCTGCCACATCCACCACCACCGCCGCCGCCTCCAACACCAGCAGCAGATGAAGACGAGGTTTTCTTTCAGAGCCTCTTGCCGTCCCTTCGTAGGCTTTCTGTGCTGAGGAGGGCCAGGCTTCTGCACACACACACACATACATATTACATACATACAGCACTAAAATAAACATATTAAAATAATCGTATGGCTGTATTGTTTTCTCATGTTCATATAGAATAATACAGTAAGTATTTTAAATTTGTCGTATCATACAGCGCTGTCGACGCAATACAATCACTTAAAGGGATAGTTCTCCCAAAAATGTAAATTCTGTCATCATTTACTCACCCTCAAGTTGTTCCAAACCTGTATGAGTTTCTTTGTTCTGTGAAGGCCTTTGTATTTTCTCTCCAGTGAAAATCTGCTCAAATCATGAATGTATTAGTTGAAAACAGGGCTGAAAGGGCAAAGGCTATGTACATTATGACATGGTGATGAAAATATAAAACCAACATGTTAATTTAATGTAAAAAATAATTGTTATGACACTTGGAATCTGCACTTTTAAGAAAAATATAGGTAGCTCTTAAAAGAGCTTTTGGGTTTTGTGGCTCTGAAAAGAGCCTTTGGCGTATTCTATGAATTCGGCTGCCATGGCACTGCACCCTCCTGGTTGAAGTAGTAGGCACAGTACGTCTCTCGGAGTTGGATAGCTCTACGGGTGGCATTGTTGGAGCCCATCCTTGGTGCATCTCGCAGGGCCTCAGGAGCTGAAGATGGCTCAATGGTGGGTTCAGCTCTGTGTGCGCATCTTCTCCCCCTTTCCAGCAGGGGCGGACTGGCCATCTGGCGTACCGGGCGTTTTCCCGGTGGGCCGCTGGACAATGTGGGCCTGCCCGTTGCTACGTAAATATATGAAGAATAAATTATAGTAAAACTACGTAGCCTATATCCTTCCGTCAGCCCAGACGAATGGCCCGCGCAGCCCTCTTGAGGCAAAACTCCATGCAAAACTCTAATCTATAGCCTGCTCAGTCCCAGTGTCTCAGTGGTGTAAAAGCGCTCGTCAATGTCAAAATGTTTGCGATATCCAATCAAATTCAACGAGGCGGGATTTACTGTGCACAGCAGCCGAGCAGCGCGGGCGACACTTGAATGCGAGCCGAGGTAAGAGCTGAATACGAGTCAATGGGCAGCAATATTTCCCGACTGTTAACGATTTTAAAAATGTTAAACGACGGACATTAATTTCCAGGGATGTAAACTACTGTTGAGCTTTCAGAATGAATCAGATTATAATGCCTTTTACGTTATTCGTCGTCAAAGAATTGTAGCAACAATGACCCGATTCAATCAGATTTTGGGCCGAATACATCACCGGATGAGGCTTCTACACACCAACTCGTGACTCTCCTAATCAAATCAGACATAGACAATGGGGTGTGTGTGTAAGAGATATCGAAGTTAATGAACAACCACGATGTCCGCCAGATTGTCTGAGTCTACAGAATGGAGCATCGAATTGTACCGCCTGAAGGCATCCACATGACTTTACACACACACACATATCAGTGCTGAAAGAAGACAATTCTTGCACGACACGTGTTACTTAAAACATGGGACTTAAAGAACTGTCTTAATAATGTTCAAATATATATAATCCGTTGATTTCATGTCTTTATACAATGTATTAGAATAACTAGGATGTTTACTGTTGCCAATCAAAACCTGTATGCCAGTAACTGTGATAATCTTGTATATCTGGACCATAGACTGTAAAAAAATATGGACGACGCGACTCCATTGACTTCCGCTGACCAAAGTTGAAGCTTTCATAGGCCCGCTCACGGCGCTGACATCTTGGGACCGAGTCTGCGCAGTAGCGATCTCGGGACCGGAGTTGCGCAGTAGAGAACAGGAAGTAGAGGCGCGATTATCAAAAGCCCGCCCACACTCTCACAGATGCAGAATAATTAATTATGTTGGTGTGAAATAAACAGTTATGGAAGTGTAGAAATGAAAGCTAAAGCTCCAATCTCCTCACAAAAATCCAGAAAAAAGTCCGTTAGTGCCTCAGTGACAACTTCACTCAGAGAAGCCGTCAATCTCAGCTGTCAATCATGACGTCACACCCCCGTTTTTATAGCATCAAATAACTCACTAAAACTAAACTTATTTAAAAAACGAACACTTGAAATGAAATTATTGTAATAAAAACTGCCTAAAATGACAGAAACCATCTTTAGGAAACAATTATTTGAAGTGTAATTAAATAGTTTAGTGTGTCTCGCGCCCATTGAAATACATGGAGAGGCGGGGTTTAGGAGCTATACTGGGACCGGCCACCGGGGGGCGATCGAGGCGCGAAAGCTTCAATTTCTGACTGGAGCACTACAGGCTTGATCTGGACGCGCAAATCGCAGAATGACCGTTCTTAGTATCTCTGTTATCGCAAAATTATGACTAGGCCAAATTTGGTTCAAAAATCAGATTTTGATGCATAATTTCAGAAATACCAGCTTTCTAAAGAAAAAGAGGCTTAGAATTTCCACCCTATTGATTAACTCAGAGGAGGGGGGTTCAGAGAACAATGGAACACTCGCGCCTTCTCGAGAAGATCTCTCCACGGACGTGATTGGATCTTTCCATAAGTCGGGCTCGGCCACTCCATCTATAAATGCAGAAGTTATCATGAACTCCTTGCGCTCCGCCATTCCGCCACTACAAGGACCCTGGCCTTTGACCTTCCTTTGAGAGAGGGATTCCTTTGGCACCAAGCCAAGAGAGAGAGACCTGCAACTTCTGGAGCGACTTTCCTGAACTTCACAGAAATTCTCCGGACTCACCTCCTTAGCGAACTTCCACGACGATTCGAACTCAGACACGTACACGAGAGAGCCTAATGCAAGTATTATATTTCACCTTTAACTGCTTGTACGAGGTTGTCTGAATTAATCCTGATTCACGAAATCATAAATGTCTGAAGGGTTTTGGTGAAGTGATTGAACTGTCTGTCTCTCTCTCTCTCTCTCTCTCTCTCTCTCATCTCTCTCATCTCTCTCTCCCTCGTGGATTCTCTCTTTCCATCATTCTTTTCCCTTTGATTTTATTCGTTAAGTTTGATTTTTCCTTGTTTGTACCATATCGTTTGTTTCTCCTATATATATGCATATTTACCCCCGTGTGATTCGTAGCTTTGTATTCTATAGTGTTTTATTAAAACTCAATAATTGCATTAAACTGAATCCTTATTGTTTTGCTCACAAATCTCGAAGTCACTGAAGCGTAAGATCTAAGCTACCGATTTAAGCTTGATTTTCATGTATTACTACTTTAGTAATACAAATTGTGCAAACATAAGAGATATTATTTGTCCTGATCAAACAGATCAATGTTTCTTAAGGTTTGTAAGATTGATAATTGATGAAGAAATCAATTTTGATAAAGGTTACTTTTAAATGATTAAAGGTTCCGTTATACGTTAATTTTTCTGTACAACAAGCTAATAATATTCATAAACTCATGAATATTCATACCATTTGAATTAATTATTCCCCAGAACTTATTGTTGTTACAGAATGCACAAAGAAACATTAGCGTAGGTGTCGCAGTTTTCAGCATATCAGAGGGAATGTTTGTCTTTCTGTTTCCAGGCTTTCTTCAGTAATTTCACAATCATTTTCAAATGATTCATAATACTCAAAATATCTTTCTCATATATCATGCTAAAACTGGCAACTTTCATATTCAAGTGGCCAATGGAAAGTGACATATGAAAATAAATATATAATTTGCTAGTTACATGCATTATTTTACACACTGGTAATCAAAAGTTTGAAATAATTAAGACTTCTTAAATTGTTTTTGAAAGAAGAAGGCTGAATTTATTTGATCAAAAATACAGTAAAACCACAAATATTAAGAAATATTGATACAATTTCCAATAGGCCTAGTTGTTTTCTATGAGAATGTATTGTAAAATGTAATTTATTTCTGTAAAAGCTGACTTTTCAGCATCATTACTTCAGTAAGTGTCACATGATCCTTCAGAAATCATTTTAATATGCTGTATTTTTCATATCATTTTTAAACTCTTTTCCACTATTTGAGCTCAATTCCATAAAATTACAGATGTCTAGATACTATAGCCACTAGAAAGGCACCCTAAAACAGTCCACATTCTGCACTACATCCTAAGTCTTCTAGACCAGAGTCCTGCACGGGTGACGGGTGACCCGCGAATATTGCTGAAACGGGTGAAAAACATCCTACTGTGTCGGATACGGGTGCGGGTCGGACAAGGGAGAACACGGGTCTAAACACGGGTTTTAAAAAGTCACGTGCAAACGAATATAGGCCTATATATAAAAATATATGCATGTATATTGTAGATGTGTTCCTGAAAATATGCATATACAAAAATATGCCTTGCCTGTATTTCAAGTTGATTTTCAAATCCATATCAGTTTATTTGTTCTCCTCCCAGGAGAATCACAACCGCGCGCGCGCTCTGCCTGCACTCGTCGAGATGGATCATGAGGAGTTGAAGAAAAGATAGCCGCAAATGTGGAAGTTCATCGCTGAGGAAGCACGCAGCTAACTGTGGTAACAAAACCAAGCACACGCAGTTCAATCGAACAGTATTTTTGTTATGGTTCCTGAGTTTAGTCTCTTAATAACACTGTCTTAGTAGCCTACATTAAGCCACTTTTGTACTTTTGTACATAGTATACGTTATTAGTATTATGTTTACTGAGTTTGGTCTCTTAATAACAGTGTCTTACCTACATTAAGCCACGTTAAGCGTTTTAGAATGTCCCGAAGTTGTCCTTAAGTTAATGGTCGTGTAATAACTTATGTATGCTGGCAATAAACATTTTTGTAAGTGTGTCTGTAGTAAACGTTGTTTGTACGGGAAGAAGGAGGCGGGAACCGGCGGACAATCAAAACATTTAATCAAAATAAAATGGCGGCGACAGCCCCTCACGGTCGACTGCCGCCTACATACAAACAAACACAAAATGAAAATAAAAAGCTGCAGCCCCTCACGGACGACTGCAGCGAACACAAAATAAAACATAACACAAAATCCAGGCCTGGTCCTCTCTCGTCCCTCACTGTCGTCGCTCCTCCTTTATAGTCCCTCACTCCTCCGCGAGGGCCGAGATCGCTGCGGCGCTCAGCTGGCGCTCATCCTCCCTGATGTGCGCCGCCTCGTCCCGCCCTCACGGTCCCTCGGCCTCGCTGCTCGCCACATACCCCCAACGCCCTTCGCAGGCGATCACGGCGGCCGCGGGACCTGGGGGTAAGAACAGCGAGGTGAGAGAACGGAGCGGGGAGCATGAGGAGCGACAGAGACGAGAGAGTGGAGAGAGGAGAAAAGAAAAAAAAAAAAAAAAAAAATTCTGGTCCGGTTCCCAGACACACTGCCGCTCGGTCCTCAGCCAGCCGAGAGGCTCTTCCTCGCGGTGCCATGCGGTGGTACTGGACGGCCGGTGGACGGCTCGACACTCCTCCGCCCCCTGGCGGCTGGCGGTGGCTCCTCCTTCTGAGGGCGGCCGGAAGCGAGTCCCCGTCCCGCGCTCCCTGCTCCTCCCCAACCTGGCGGACGGCAGCGCTCCGGCTCCTCCCCAATATGGCGGGCGGCAGCAGGCTTCGGCTCCGGGCAAGCGCTGGGGACTCCTTCGCCCCCTCGCGGACGGCAGCCACCCCACCTCGACCCAGGGGCACGGCAGCGAGCTCTCCGTCCCACCGACCTTCATCCGCTCCAGCACCACCGCTTCGGGCAGCCGCTCGCGGACTTCTCTCCTCCGCGCTGCCCGAACTCCGCGGCACCGCGATCCCCCTCAGCTGCGAGGGCTCTTCGACAGCGTGTCCCTCCTTCCTCCCGGGTTTCGGCACCACTGTAGTAAACGTTGTTTGTACGGGAAGAAGGAGGCGGGAACCGGCGGACAATCAAAACATTTAATCAAAATAAAATGGCGGCGACAGCCCCTCACGGTCGACTGCCGCCTACATACAAACAAACACAAAATGAAAATAAAAAGCTGCAGCCCCTCACGGACGACTGCAGCGAACACAAAATAAAACATAACACAAAATCCAGGCCTGGTCCTCTCTCGTCCCTCACTGTCGTCGCTCCTCCTTTATAGTCCCTCACTCCTCCGCGAGGGCCGAGATCGCTGCGGCGCGCAGCTGGCGCTCATCCTCCCTGATGAGCGCCGCCTCGTCCCGCCCTCACGGTCCCTCGGCCTCGCCACAGTGTCTATAATGTAATATGCTAAACTGACTTTATTGCGGGTGCGGGTCGGGCGTCGGTTCTATTTTAAGCGGGTCGGGTCGGGTGCGGATTTTAATTAGTGCTGTTGTCGGAGAAGGGGTCGGATGCGGTTTTAAGCACTGCGGGTACGGGCGGGTGCGGGTTTACAAAATCGGAGCTGTGCAGGACTCTGTTCTAGACAATAGCATTTTATATGGTCTGATTTTATGGTAGGTATTGAACTTAATGATATTAAACTACAGTGTATGGAAAAGAGAAATCAAAATTTGTATACAAAAAAAAATAAATACAATTTGCCATGTGCACCAGGAAAGACAAATTATAAACTGAAGAAGTATGCCTGTCATTCAGTATGATAAGCATTTCAATAAAACAATTCATATCATTCATATTTTTGAATAAATAGCTTCTGTGTTTAAAATTGCCCTGTGTATAATGAGCTGGTGGGTTTATGGTGAGGTGTGTTGCACACCGGGTGTGATGGGCCGCTTTGTGCCAGAAAGTCCAGGGCCACTTTTTTGCCCCAGTCCACCCCTGCTTTCCAGTGTCTTCATGCGCAGGAAGTTGTGCAACACACATGTGGCCTTCACACACACCTCTGCAACCTCTGGACTGGTTGCAATGACACGGGCGGTACATCCGCCACCAAGCTGAGAGGATGCCAAAGGCGCACTCAACTACCAACCTAGCCCGGCTGAGGCGGTAATTGAACACCCTTTTCTCTGGTGGGATGTGATGTCCAGGGTATGGCCGCAAGAGGTTGGTCATCAGTGGGAAGCCCTCATCCCCGGCAGATTGACCATTATTTGGCTTGACACCGGAGTGGTCTGGATCAGGTGATGATGGACCAGGATCGGCTTGGGTTCCTGTCAGGTCGGGGTTGGACTTCTGGTCAAGTCTCGAGCTCAAGCCCTCCACCAAGGACAGCAAGTGTTATCTCCTATCCAATACAAAGATTATATGAACATGTGAACTCATGAATGTTTTTTTTTTTTTTAGCTGATTTACAACAGAACTGAATTCTTGCAATTGCATCACTAATTGTGTTATTTTCCTGTTTATTACTGTGAAGCTGCTGTGAAACAATCTGTATTGTATAAAGCGCCGTATAAATGAAGCTGACTTGACTTGACTATAACAAGAACATGAACACAAATTTGAAAACCTCACTACAAATAATCCAGAATTGAAGATAAATGATATTAATCCTACTCTGTCTGTTACACTACCTCACACCTGAAATCACTGATCGAGTGAATCTCCTGAACTTCTCCTGAACTTCTCCAGATCATTTCTAATCCATTCATGTTGTAACACCTGCTCTAACGTCGGCCGTTTCGTTGGATCCCGGGCTAGGCACTGGCTAATCAGATCACTGCATTCTGTACACATTTTATTAAGGAGAGAGCTGGTTAGTCATGATGACCATGTGACACGAATGTTGGCAATTATGAAAACAGCATCTGGTGAACTATAAACTGAATGCATTTCAACTTGAAACATCTTACATACTTCACCTTTACCTGTTTCTAAACAGAGCCTTTGCTTTATGTGTGTGTGTTTATCGATATTCTTCACTCACCTTTGGATAAGTTGGAGTTCTGAAATGTAACTTTGGCCTGTGTGATTTCCGTTCTATTGCCAAAGGGAGAACGTCCGTTAACCATCAGGTACAACAACACCCCTAGAGCCCAGACATTTGCTGGGACGGCGTGGAATCGAGATTCTGTGAAGACTTCAGGTGGGCAGTAAGAAGGTAATCCTGTGAGCAAGACATTTTTGCACATTGTTGAGCAATTTCTTCAAAGCATCAAATAATCAGAAAGTCACTACATCCAGGTTTCCACACTCCAAAAATACTCACCACGGTATATTTTTGTCTCGTAGCCATCACCACTAAGTAGCTGACCGCAGCCAAAGTCGATCAGCTTGAGCTCTAACGTGTTTGTCTTCACCAGGAAATTCTCTGCATGAACGTCATTATGAAAAACGCCATGCTCGATGCAGTGCTGTACCGCCAGCGCAGCCTGTCGCAGGATGACCCGTGCTGTTGTTTCATCCAGTTGACACGAATGACGAATGATGAAGTCCAGCAAGCTCTCGCAGGGGTCAGGGAACTCCATTATGAGAACGAATGTCCGAGGATGTTCAAACCAGTCGTACAGTCGGACGACGTAGGGGCTTATGGGTTCATGCCTCATCATTAGCAGCAGCGCCACTTCTGTAACGAGAGGTTCGGGATGCCCGGGCTAGAGAAAAGTAGTAGACAGAAGGTTAGCTGGGTAAAAATCTGAAGAAAACCTATCATTTTTAAATGTACTTTTCTTTGATCTTTACAGACACGATCATCAGAGCCTTTCCAGGTTTATTGATCTATTACATTTACACCTAATGCTTCCTACAGGTGTATTGACTACAGTAATCAGCACTTAAACAACAAACAGCACTTAAACAACAAATACAACTTTTGACCAACTTACAATATCAAGATAACGATCATTGTCAATCTTGTGCATCTGCTTGATGGCAACCTGCAAAAAAAAAAACAGCGTTCAATAACGGTATTCAAGCGCCTGACTTTGCACATAACATTTACGATTTGAGCATCTAAGTATTAACCCATCTGTATTAAGAATGTTTTGATGCATGCAAGAGCAAAAATGTTTGTACAATTCAGCAAGATTGCTTTACCTTTTTGCCATCAAACTTCCGTGTTCCCTTGAACACTCTCCCAAAAGTTCCGGATCCAATCATCTCTCCCACGTTATAGAGAGTCTCAAAGGAGTCTGAAAAACAAAATATGAGAAATGTATGAGCTTGCAAACAAGACGATAATAATACTTGTAGCGTCTGGAGTCTCTCTGTCTCTCTCTCTCTGTTTCTCTCTCTTGGGATCAAAGTGAGGCGAAACAGCAGGGATGCCTTTCGCTACCCAGCTCTGCAGGGAGATCAGATCCCGGCACCCATAAGTCTGGGGTGAATGGCCCTCAATGCCAGGCTGACGACCCACCAGAGAATGGCCAGGCCTACGACAATTGCTCTGGGGGGGGGGGACTTCAAAAAGATCCCTATCACACACACACACACACCCCGGGCCCCTAGCTCACACCTTCCTGGTGCAGAGGGGCCGAGAACTGACCTCCACACAGACAGCCTGTGCCATGTGGCTTGAACTATTTTAACTGAACCATCCCAGAAATATATGTGATGACCCCTTTTGTTGTATGTATGTTGACCACAAAGTATATATTTATGTATTTGTGTGATGTTAATCTTAAATGCTCAAGATGGCTCTGTAAAAGAGATACACTGTCTTTCATGCATTTAAACGAGCATGTTTGGGGTCTATTGATTCCTCTTTCTCTGCCTTAGCCAATTATGTAAAAAGTATGATTATGACATGTACCGTTAATATGCTTACCCCTTTTGGAGCAAAACCTCACTTGTTGTGGTTTCCAGCATTAACATTCCAGTGAGTGATAAAAGTCCAAACAAAGGAACTTTCCCGCCTCCAATCCACATCTACGATTGGTCATCTCAGTGGAGGTGGGCGGAGGTTAGTGGACTTTAAAGTACAGTTACTCAAGCACCTCGGGGCTCAGTAAAAACTTGCAAGGACTCGGACAAGACAAAACTTCCCTTCCATCACGCCAGCGCGGCTCGCGGGGCTTCGGCCCGAGCCCGCCTGGCCAAGCTGATCGCCCCTTTGAAGATGACGCAACACCGGCGCGCTCCATCCGAGCGCGCACATCACTGCACGAATCTTCTTAGCGCGAACGAGATGCCTTCCCTTCCAAGACAACCGCTCCTACACGCCGTTAAATCTCCCGCGGACCGACCCCGGAAGGACCGAACGGAGGGAGAGCTTCAGCGCATGAACACTCTGAGAAACGCAACGCACGCATCCTTTACACAACACAAAGAAACCATGCAAGTATCAATTCTATCGAAATTTAGATGCGTTTAAGATTGTACCCCTATTATGGTGATAATTGTTCGTTGCTGGCTCTCGCGGTTTTGGTTGGGAGATGTCCGACTGGACCATTCCCTTCTCACCTTCCTGTTCTCCTCCTCTCTCTTCCCTCTATTTCTATTCCATTTCTTCTCTTTCATTACTTTCCCTATTTTGTATATACATGTATCCTTTATGTAGTCGTATGTAATCGTAGTAGCTATCACTATTAAAACCATTGTATCCACGTTTTAATTGTCATTGTTGTTGCTCACAAAACATGAGTCCCTTTAATGTCAGATCTAAGCTACGAGCTCTTATAAGTATCATTGAATGCTTTAATTAATACCATAACTCGGAAGGTTTATCCTTTGTGGCCAGAGGGATAAGCTTTTCGAAAATGGGTCGAAGACCAAGTTGAGAAGTATTGTACTGCTCGTTCGTTAAACCGAACGGAGTAGAGGAATTCTAATCACTTCCGTAGAGGCTATTCTGTGATTGTTTAATATAGATATATATCCCGAGTTGATTGCAATAAATTGTTGTCAACCATATATATATATATATTGCATAAATACCTGTTAGGTATTCCCCTTTTGGGTGATTTTGGAGATTTGTGATTCAATTATAACCCGTTATGATTAATCATAAATCCCTAAATATTAATACTCATTATTCCCTATGAGCTAAATTTAATTTAATAATATATGTGACCCTAAGACGCTACATATTTGGTGGAGAATATTTCGAGCACATTCTAAACTCTGTTTTGTGAGCAACTTTGTCAATTTTATGTGTATATTATTTGTGTTAACTGTTGTCTTGTATGCGCGCTTCAGTGAGACAAGTCGCAACCGCGAACTCACGTATCTGTAACTGAAAAGCCCAAAGCTCATTTCAGTTAATCCTATGTTAACAGCGTCTATTTTGGTCAAACATTTTAGTCACTGTAAATTGTTAAAAAGAAACTGCAGTTCATAATATTAAAACTGTCTCTGCAAAGGGAAAGAAACTTCTTTTGCGGAACATTTTAATATTATCAATTCCACCTGTTTGAACGAAGAAATCTTCTTTCAGCGTGATGCCACCTGTGCGTGATGCCACCTGTGCGTGATGCCACCTGTTAGAACGAAGAAGTCTTCTTTCAGCGTGATGATATAACGATTTGAGCGTGTTCCTCTTATTCGTTTTGTAAAAGGCCTTATTAATCGCCAGATTTGATCCGTTGCGTGTTCCAACGTTATTCAACTGAGCGATCCCTTAGGTGGAATTTTGGCGTAGCTAACCGAAACGCACACCTTGCACAAATCAATCAGAAAAACTGCTGGCCAGTATCTGCTTGATGTGTGAATGGGAATATGTTATTTTAACCTTGATCCAGTTAAAATTCGTTGCAGAGAAAATACTCTGTTTTACATTTGCGTGTAGGCGGTAAACTAAATCCGACCACACACTCTGTGTGCTATAAATTGGCACAAAAGGGAATTTGAGAACAAATTCCCTTCTCACTTGCGACCGATCGCAGTCAAATCACCACGTTAGGAGGTGAAAGCCCTTCTCCCCCGTTCTGACGCTCAAAATTTAAGTCACCCTACATAGGTGCCGCAATACCTCTGTCCAACACAAGAGGGCAGCCGACTAGGTGTTCCGCACCTCTCAGGTTACTCCCACCTGACGTCCACTCCTTGGAGTGGACTCCATTACGCCACCTTGTGGACGTTCCCCTACTCCCCGCTCTCCAGTCTGTCAAAGTGAACTGTCTTTCCATTGTTATTTGCTTCCTATTAGAATTCTTTTCATTCACTTCCCGTTACTGCTGCTATTTGACATTATTCAAGCTTTCTGTTTCACTGACTTCTCACCCTTATTTAAATTTGGTTTAGACCAGGTTTGAATTTGGATTTAGATTAAAGTCTTTTCAGCCAGTGATGGTACCAGAGGGAACAAGCCCTCTGTGACAGTCTCTGCTAAAGTCAGCTTCCCTGCTCCAGTTTCGACAACTTCTCCTGTTGTTTCCATTTCAGTTATTTTCGCTTATCTTCTCTTTTGGCTTCATTTCTGTATCAATTGTTTCCTTCCATTTCATACCCTTCTGATACCCTGCACTTATTTAAATTTCGGTTTAAACAAGTTTGAACCTAAAATTAAATTAAGTCTCCTCTTTTCAGCCTGTGATAGCACCTTATCAGTAGCCTGCCCCCTGCTGGGCACTCTCATAAGTTGGCTTTCCTCTCTTCTCTCCTTTGGCTCCATTTCAGAATAGATTAATTTAATTAATTCTACTTCTCCTTTTTCAAGGTTGCCCCGATAATTACAAACATTATCATCATTATTTTAGGTTTTAGCACTATTTATCAATAGTCTTTCCCTCACTTACTTTACAGAATGAAGTAAATTTGGTCTACACAAGATTAAGCTTAAGCTGATGTTGTGTTCTCCTTGTTAGCCATTTGTATATCTACAAGTAGTACCTCCAGTGCTTGTGGTGAACTTGGGATTGTCTTCTGGCTGGGTTCCCGTGAGTGGAGTCATCTGGTCGGCGTAACTGACACCGGTCGTGCGTGAATCGCAGACACCTCTGTCTCCGTACCATTGGCGGCGGCACGCAGCAGACTAAGCATTTCGGGCACCCCAGGGAGAAGCCAACGAGTCCAACTGATCCTCATGAGGGCATTTTGGTTAATTACTCTGATTCTCCGTTTGGACTCCAAAGGGATTTCAGAGGAAACCCAATTTCAACCCTTCAGTCTGGCCGTTGACCAAACTTACCTGAGTGCTGCCCTGTCATGCTAAAAGTCAAACGCTGTTTGAGTGGGCGCACCGTGGTACCAAGGGACGAGGATCTGGGAACACCGCGGTCGAGTGTCCAGGGACCGCCGGTGAGATTGACCTCGCCATTGGTTCTCACTTGAAACAACCCCGATTCACCCCAGGCACAGTAAGTAGAGTAAGCCCATTCACTTATTGCAAACCCTAGAATATATGTATTCGTGGTCATTTAAGTGTTTGGCCACACCGTCCTCCCTGCTTAAGCCATACCTTTCCCCTAGGCTTTATAGCTCAACAGCGCCCCCTCCCTCGTCGGCCCTGTCATAAACCCTAGCATTGGTATTAAGCTTAGAGCCTTTCCCTATCTATCTCTTCTAATGTTCTCATTTTCGTTTCATTTCATGCCTTCTCTCTAGTATTTTTGGTTATTTCACTCTTTCCTACTCTACTGTTCTGTTGTTTAGTTTCTTCCAGCTCACCTAAAGACAGAACCTATGAGAGCCATCAAGGAAAGCTGAATAATAGACTGACGACCAACAGCCAGTGTCAGTAAATGACCCACTAGGCGACCGCACTGTCAAATTGTTATTTAAGCTGATACTCGACCACATAAATCGGCCCCACCTGGCAACTCACAGCCAAGACAATAGGTGCCCGGCCTAGATTCCACTAACTGTCTGCATCAGTTAGTTAAAATTGCGCACACCAATTGAATAGTCGCAATCGCTATAGCGCTAAACCCTCCACGGACTTGCATTGGCCTCTTTTGTGTTGTCTTTCTCTCGCCCCCAGTAAGCCAGTGTGTCCCGTTCATCCAGCCCCACTGCCACTGGGATCACGTCGAGACCTGATCGAGCGCCAGGACGACTGCGTTCCTGCCAAAAGCCACAGTGACCTGCAGCCCCCGAGCCAAGAACGGCAGCGTTGAAGCTCCTAGCGGAGGAGGCCCGGAGGAACCAGGACCACGCGCAGAGTCGGCTAGATCAGCTACTCCTTGAGACCCAGGATCGACGCGGAAGGGAGGACGAAACGGACCTACAGCTCCGGGAGAAAGTTGAGAGACTCCAAAATGCCCTGGCAGAACTTCGTGTAGAGACAACACGCAAAGAGCAGTTGGAGAAAGAATCCGAAGAGGAATTGAAAGAACTCCAACGAGGTGAAGCTCTCCTTACAAGAGCTGAGATTGAACTGAGAGAAGGAAAGACACAGCACGGCCACAGCTTGTGAAACCCACTTGCAAACGGCCCATGCCAAGGTCCAAGATTTGGTTCAACCAAAGACTATTCGAAACAAAGAACTGAAGTATGCACGTACATTGCATAGTGAACAGCAAGGGGAAACACACACCACACAGTTTCCCCTGACAAGTGGGCCAAGAAACCCCCAGCCAAGAGTTCCAAGCTCAAAAGGGGGGCGAAAGCCCACTGCTCGAGTTGTCACCAGCCAGCAGCCAAGAGCCCCCACCAGCAGCAAAAGGGGGTGGGAGCCAATCCAGAGAATCGTGCACAGCACACCATGGCTTCCCAAGAACTCTACAAGCTGGCCAGAGACATCCTACCTTTCACCCCAAACCCTGCAGGAAGCCACAACACGCACACCTACCTGCAGGACATGAACTTTCACCTACAACCTGTGGCTAACGTGACCACATGGAACCAATTAGGTCTACTCCGAGGTACGGCCAGCCGTGAGGCGTGGCATTTCCTCGACCGGCAACCGGAGACTGCAAAGTTGGACGACCAACAGCTACGGGACTGCCGACCAAAAAAGACTGCTTCTGAAAAGACTGTGAGTAACCCAATGATTTGCCCTGTCTCTGATCACCGTTCAGAGCTGGCTCCAAGGAGAGCCATGCAACAACATAGTGACAGACTGTGTAACCGTCAAGACCGTTACAAGCCAGCAGAGAGCAGCGCAACCGGCATGGTGCCCGTCCTAAGCACCTGTCCAAGCATGCTGAAAGAATCTGGGACAAGCCACGTCTGTCTAACCACCCAAAGGGGGAACCACGTGGGATGCCAGCCGACAGCCAGACGATCCTCATCGGCCAGTGCACCTAGCCCAGACAGCCAGCGGCGGAACGACTCACAGCATGCCCCAAACAAACCCAAGCACTGTGCACCAACCACAGTCCACAGAACCAGAGACTTCATCACCAAGTGACAGCGTCGCCCAACCCCCTCAGCTGACGGCTGCACTTCCTGAACAATCGAACTCTGAAATCCCAAAATAGTGAGCTAAATGTGCAGTCATACAGCCAAAATGAGACCCAAACTTGAACAGATAGCTCCCATCCAGCCAACAATGGGCCGAATGAGTCTGGTACACCCAGTGTACATCCAACCGATGGACAGGTACCCCGTTTCTCGTCGGCAAAGATCTGCTAGATCGTTCTGAGCCCTACTAGACTTCAAACAGCTAAAGATTTGGGCTCAAGTGCGAGAACCTCTGCCTCTCCAGCCACACAGACACCTGAGCCAGACGGTCAGGTCACAGAGGTCACGAGAAACCTTGCAACCAGCCGCGAGAACACTGTCCCAGCACCAGAGCAAAGTTCAAGTTCGCTACTCTGCACTTTTCAACTCACCATAGACTCTGACTTTCACTGCCCCGAGGTCATGACTGACCTCCAGCTGAATGATGTGACAACTACAGACAACTCAGCCATCAGTCTAGCACTGGTCAAAGCCCTCATGGAAGTAACATCCAACCTTCCATCTGCAAGCAAGCGTACCTGCGGCCCATTTGACTCCTGCCTAACAACCATGGTAACTGCCAAGGGCACCTGCGCTTTGAACTCGAAATGGAACGATCGGTGCCCTACACACTACTTCCTGGTCCTTCCAGATCCACTGCATAACGTCTACATAGAAGCAGACCCCTTGATTCGCCTCAAGGCTCATGTGGACTTTACCAATGAGGTAGTGTGAGCCCCACTGACATCACAGCCCCCTGTGGTTCCTGCCAAACCCGAAAACCTCCTGTCGGGCCGGACCTTGCCAGGATTCGGTACTTTAATCAACGAACAGTATACTGCAGTACCAGTTTACACCAAAGGGGTCGCTGTTCGGCTCAACATGTGATGTGGTCACACACTGACCCGCACGTGGGGTTTCTTCCAACCTTCACCTAAGTGTGAGGAACTTGGACTCAGTCTGGAGGCCACACCACTCACTGAACTGTCATCCCACGTAGTCTACATCCTAGTCTACAACCGACAGCATTCTTTCACAAGGTGCCCACTCGGCTATGCCAACTCACCAGCCGAGTTCAACATCTTCCGGAACAAGCATGCCCAGACACCAGAATGAGGGGCTACCCCGTCTGCTAGGATGATGTTCTCACGAAGAGCACAACGCCCTTCTGAAGAAGGACTGCCCATTCATCTGGACAAAAGCTCAAGCAAATTCCATGAATGAACTGAAACGACATCTGTGCATAGCTCCATGTCTCGCTCACCCCGACACACAACAGGAGTTCCACTTGAAAGCTGGATTCTCCAAACACTGCTTTAGTGCTGGTCCATACCAAAACATGACCAAGACAAAAGAACAGTTGTACAGGCAAGCAAGACATTTCTTACACCAGAGAGCAAAGACTCTACCTTACACCATATGGGCCTTCCTGCGATTCTCCGACTACATCGGAGCACAAAAGGTTATTACAGAGACATTCCAACAGCCTGTAACGTCTTCAACAGCCAACGCATCCGAGATGGCGTCGTTACCAATTCACATGGTTGATGACCCTTCAGGGCTGCAATGTTGAGGCACGTTATGCCCAGACTCACAGATCTGCACTGGGAAATGACTCAGCTGCCTGCCAAAAATGTCCTGATGACACACCAGCGGTGACGATGGACACAGAGGAACCTCAACAACAGACCTGTCACAGGTATTTCGAAAAGAATGCATGTCAAGGACTGCCCACCACCTACGTCGGTGGATGCTCTTGCAACCAAGAGGGCATCCTAAAAACAGGTGCGGGCGTACTATGGCCGAAAACAGCCTTGCCCTCCACAGCACTTCAAGTGGGGCCCTCAGTCATCACAATATACTGAGGTGGCAGCCATTCTAATAACCCGACAAATCGCATCGGCCCACAACAACAGAGAACTATGTATTTGCACTCCAACTATGTCAGACACCGTTTCACATGCCACCTTCCAGGTTGGACACAAAATGGCCTCAAGAAAGCAGTCAAACGCCAACACCTGTTCCAAGCGTGCGATGAAATCACAAGCACATACAACATGACCATCTACTGGAAAAAGGTGACAGGACACTCAAGGCAACCCGGCCTTGACAAAGACTTGGATGACCGAACTGATTCCCTGGCCAAGACTGGCACACTTCACAACAACCTATGGTCACCTCCCACCCATGCAACCACCCTTGATGGGGCTGCGCTAACCCGCAGCAAACAAACTATTCTTGCGACGACTCCAAAATTACAGCCGCTTACGCTGGCTCCACAATTTCCATCAATGACACATCCGACATGCAAACCTCTGGCACTGCCATACGAACTATGAGTAACCACCTCTCAGACCCCTCCAACCACCCTATCACGACGTCTGACTTCACGGCTACCAAACGCCTCAGACGACCACATGACGGCAAACACATGCTGCGTACGAAAGTCAACATTCTGTGGTATGCCTCTGATGCCCTCACAGCGCTAAAGCTTGTGATGCCACAGTGTCAAAAGGGGGGTAACGCTGAACATATGTCCACAACGCACCATGTGCCGGACACCACGGTACCTGAGCCACAAGACACAGAAACAAGTGGCATATTGGCCTGGCATGCAGCAAAGTCATGTCAGAGTATGGCAGAGAAGTGTCTGGTTTGGTGACAATTCTATCCGGCAAACCCAAACCCCAGAGCCACTGCAACGCAGAGGAGTCACAGTCCCATGGTCAAACCTCCAAACAGACTGGACAGGAGCCCTATCCAGATCGATGAGGGACAACAAGGATGGTATACCAATTCTACAAGTGAGTGGAATGTCTTCCAGCACCCAACGACACCAAGTCGAACGAACCAATCGAACTGGGGTCAGCATGCTGAGAAAGTATGTGACTGCCAACCAGAAAGACTGGGATGTGAAACTTCTGTTGATGCTCATGGACATCAGAACCACCCCGCATGAATCAACTCGTGCGTCTACCTTTGAACTTATGACTGGGTGGCAGGTGACCCTGCCGCCGCACCTGCTGTATCAAACAAGAGACTCTAGCTTTATCAGATCCTACACCGCTCACCAGTACATTGACAAACAACACCTACAAACTCAAGGTCATTGTCAAAGTTGGGCATTGGCGAGGTAATACCCAGATCAAGATGCACACCCCAGATGTGGTGGCCTACCATGACAGCAACACACAGCTGTACCTGGCCCCAAGCCTGTGCATGTGTACTTTGACCAAGACAGTCCCTACCTCTGCCGTAGCGAACCACTCCTCCAGTGCAACACTGAAGGAACCTGCAGTTTGCAGCCCAGGAGAAGCGGCACCCAACACCCCGCCGAGGCCATGCCTCACATCCGGGTCATCGAAACTCAGGCGGAGAGGGTGGTCTAGTGGGTTAAACCACTGAACTGATAAACAGCGGGTAAAACGACCTTGCGCAGCAGGTCAAAGAGACCAGAGGGAGCAAACACATGCTCAGAGCCTCAGCAAACATCTGGAGACTGAGGCTCAAACCAGAAACAAAGACTTGAAATGGCTCAGACAGCTGTTGAACCAGGAGAGCAGCTGGACAGACCAAGCACAGGACCCATGCAGAACTGTCACTATGGCAACACCCAGTACCAGACAAGCTGCTGGGCGAAGCCACGGAAGACAGCACACCCAACCAACATCACAGGATGTCCCACAGCCGTCGATGACAACGCCCTCCGCCAAACCCTACACACAGGTGTCAAGCGGAGGCCGCACAAGACAGCTGGACACTACCATCTCAGGAGCTGCTGACACCAACAAAATAGCCCCTGAACAGGACTCACCAGATGATTACTGCAAAGGACAAGCTTCAAACTCCTTGCCCACACAGCTCAGGCAAGCTCACACAGACCGCTAACCACTTCCTGAGACCACAAGCAGAAACCTGGGCCACACGAACGGACTTCAGGATGACAGGTGACACACCATCAGGGCACCTGCTGCCTTGACACCTGCCGCACCGGCTCAGAGACCTGAACGTGGCTACTGCTTGCCTTATCTGCTGTGGAGAGACCATCACTCCAGGGGACACAAACAACCAGAGTATGTGGATTCAAGTACCAAAGGGTGCCATCCTCCACCTCGATGATCTGGCATTGTACCTCCGCCCAAGTGAAGAGTACTGGTCAGAGCTGGAAACCCCATCCTTCTTCAAAAATCACAACTTCACTCTAGATCCAGAACTGGAACTAAAGATTGAGAAAGGGGGGTCCTAGCCACTTGACATCACTCCCATCGACGCGGCCCTCCAAGAACTGTCCCGGCTGCTCATCCTGACCAACTCCCCTGTTGGCCAGGCACAGACCACAGCCTACACAGTGCTGTATCTCGCTACAGCTTTAGGCCACACCCTAACATTGGGCCTGGCTTTCACCCTAGTCAAGCGGGTCCACGAGAGGCGAGAGTCTGTGACCAAGAACACGGCCTCTTTCCCCCTAGGATTCCAAACAAAACCCACGGAAGAGAGGTACCAAGACAGAGACAATGCCAAATCTCATCGAGATGGACTCTCAGCCTGAGGAACCAAAGGCTGAGAACAAGTAGAAACCACCTGCCACTCGACCACCATGAACCACCTGCCACTCGACCGCCATGATCCACCCGCCATCCGACCATCATGATCCCACTCGACTACCATCCGATCAAAACGACAACTGCCATCCGACGAGGTCAACCGGACGTCGTCACATGGCAAAGGGGGAGCTGTAGCGTCTGGAGTCTCTCTGTCTCTCTCTCTCTGTTTCTCTCTCTTGGGATCAAAGTGAGGCGAAACAGCAGGGATGCCTTTCGCTACCCAGCTCTGCAGGGAGATCAGATCCCGGCACCCATAAGTCTGGGGTGAATGGCCCTCAATGCCAGGCTGACGACCCACCAGAGAATGGCCAGGCCTACGACAATTGCTCTGGGGGGGGGGGGAACTTCAAAAAGATCCCTATCACACACACACACACACCCCGGGCCCCTAGCTCACACCTTCCTGGTGCAGAGGGGCCGAGAACTGACCTCCACACAGACAGCCTGTGCCATGTGGCTTGAACTATTTTAACTGAACCATCCCAGAAATATATGTGATGACCCCTTTTGTTGTATGTATGTTGACCACAAAGTATATATTTATGTATTTGTGTGATGTTAATCTTAAATGCTCAAGATGGCTCTGTAAAAGAGATACACTGTCTTTCATGCATTTAAACGAGCATGTTTGGGGTCTATTGATTCCTCTTTCTCTGCCTTAGCCAATTATGTAAAAAGTATGATTATGACATGTACCGTTAATATGCTTACCCCTTTTGGAGCAAAACCTCACTTGTTGTGGTTTCCAGCATTAACATTCCAGTGAGTGATAAAAGTCCAAACAAAGGAACTTTCCCGCCTCCAATCCACATCTACGATTGGTCATCTCAGTGGAGGTGGGCGGAGGTTAGTGGACTTTAAAGTACAGTTACTCAAGCACCTCGGGGCTCAGTAAAAACTTGCAAGGACTCGGACAAGACAAAACTTCCCTTCCATCACGCCAGCGCGGCTCGCGGGGCTTCGGCCCGAGCCCGCCTGGCCAAGCTGATCGCCCCTTTGAAGATGACGCAACACCGGCGCGCTCCATTCGAGCGCGCACATCACTGCACGAATCTTCTTAGCGCGAACGAGATGCCTTCCCTTCCAAGACAACCGCTCCTACACGCCGTTAAATCTCCCGCGGACCGACCCCGGAAGGACCGAACGGAGGGAGAGCTTCAGCGCATGAACACTCTGAGAAACGCAACGCACGCATCCTTTACACAACACAAAGAAACCATGCAAGTATCAATTCTATCGAAATTTAGATGCGTTTAAGATTGTACCCCTATTATGGTGATAATTGTTCGTTGCTGGCTCTCGCGGTTTTGGTTGGGAGATGTCCGACTGGACCATTCCCTTCTCACCTTCCTGTTCTCCTCCTCTCTCTTCCCTCTATTTCTATTCCATTTCTTCTCTTTCATTACTTTCCCTATTTTGTATATACATGTATCCTTTATGTAGTCGTATGTAATCGTAGTAGCTATCACTATTAAAACCATTGTATCCACGTTTTAATTGTCATTGTTGTTGCTCACAAAACATGAGTCCCTTTAATGTCAGATCTAAGCTACGAGCTCTTATAAGTATCATTGAATGCTTTAATTAATACCATAACTCGGAAGGTTTATCCTTTGTGGCCAGAGGGATAAGCTTTTCGAAAATGGGTCGAAGACCAAGTTGAGAAGTATTGTACTGCTCGTTCGTTAAACCGAACGGAGTAGAGGAATTCTAATCACTTCCGTAGAGGCTATTCTGTGATTGTTTAATATAGATATATATCCCGAGTTGATTGCAATAAATTGTTGTCAACCATATATATATATATATTGCATAAATACCTGTTAGGTATTCCCCTTTTGGGTGATTTTGGAGATTTGTGATTCAATTATAACCCGTTATGATTAATCATAAATCCCTAAATATTAATACTCATTATTCCCTATGAGCTAAATTTAATTTAATAATATATGTGACCCTAAGACGCTACATACTGTTTAAAACAATGTTGGAGAAATAATGTCTTTAATAATTTTAATAATAAATAATACTTTTACTTTAAAAAAAGGTTCCCAGTAAAATGAAATCCAATGTGACTGTACACTGCCCAGCCTTATTTCAGTCTCACCTGTTGAGCTCGTGTTCACCGGTGAAGCCTCCATAAGGCCATTTGAAGTCTCCGTTGGCTCGACGGGAACTTGACCTGGCAGCGGATGGCACATCCACTCTTCGTCGCTCCAACTGCCCTGTTCGTTTCGGCTATCCGATCTATCGCCACTCCACCTCCAATCGACGATGTACGAGCCTCTGCTGCTAAGGCTCAACGACTCTCTGCAGAACCGCCTCACTGTATTGTCCTCAGAGAGGGACAAATATGATGTGGACATGATGCCTGCTGAAGACATTTTTAATAATATTAATAATCAATGTCAATGGTGAAATTGTTACTTTATGTTTTATTTTTTTCAACTTTCTATTTTCAATGACACATTATTTTGTTAACTGAGCCATAACTTGTGTAATAAAAGCCTATTCTGACCTCTGCGAAAGCCTTTAGATGGAGTGGACGGACGTCCATGATCATCTGGGCTCTGCCGGCTGCCGCTCTGCCACTCTCTCTTCCTGTCAGTCCGACCTGTTGGCACAGAAACAGAAAACTCAGAAGACAGAAGCGCTAAATGTGTAGGAAGCTCCTGGATCTGTGATTGCTAGATCCTTTGTTTTATATTAAAAATATCAGTGCAAACAAGACGATAATAATTCTGTTTAAAACAATGTTGGAGAAATAATGTCTGCAGATTGACCATTATTTGGCTTGACGCCGGAGTGATCTGGATCAGGTGATGATGGACCAGGATCGGGCTCTGGCTCCAGATCCACTGGAGGAACAAAAGACTCCACAACATCCACATCACTGAGACAACAGCAGAGGAGCGAGCGCCTCACAGCCTTACACACGTTCCTGAGGAAAGAACGAACTCGTTTCCTCTTCTTACATTCTGTGGGTTTTTCTGAAATGAAGAAAACAAAACTGAATGATTAGAAACATCTCTGACGTCCAATTAGGCAGTGATAAAATGACATAACTTACGTTTTACTTAAAAAAAAGGTCACCAGTAAAATGAAATTCAATGTGACTGTACACTGCCCAGCCTTATTTCAGTCTCACCTGTTGAGCTCGTGATGTACGAGCCTCGGCTGCTAAGGCTCAACGACTCTCTGCAGAACCGCCTCACTATATTGTCCTCAGAGAGGGACAAATATGATGTGGACATGGTGCCTGGTCAAGACATTTTTAATAATATTAATAATCAATGTCAGTGGTCACATGAAATTGTTATTTTCAATGACACATTATTTGTTAAAGGGTTAGTTCACCCAAACGCCGGCGCTACGTCATATTCTCGCGCATGCGTCGTGGAGGCCTACACGGAAGACAAGAAGAGGTTGAATAAAGGCGTTATTTAGATTTTTTTTTTGGCACAAAAACTATTGACGTCGCCTCGTAAAATTATTGTAGAGCCACTGCGGTGAGATGGACTTTGTAACGACATTTTAAGTGCCTTTTATGGGTCTTGTGAGTGTAAATGTACCAGGGTTTTTCCTACATTGAAAATTTTTTGGCGGCCGCCAAAACAAATTTTTGTCCCGCCAAAGCTTTATTTGATGAGCTATTGTGATTTATGAATGATGTAGAATAGATGCTGCGCTTGTAACTGAGTGACAGAGAGACGATCAGAGCTCCTCCCTCGCTCGCACTCTCTCTGTCTTCAAAATAAGCATTCTTAGCTTTCTAATATTTCACATATTACGTTAATAAAAATCAAAAGGTCGGAAGACCGAATCCATGTTGCACGTGGCGCTATCAGACGATGTTTTCCTTTCATTGCCGCTGGGTGTGAAATGCGCTCAAAAAACATTGACTGATTCTCTGACCAGCTGACATAAAGCATACTTTCAATAAACGGGAAACAAATCGTGTCCAGTTATGAAGTGTTTTCTGTGTGTTGACAAATCTTTCGCGATGTTCTAACAGACGGGATTCGCACACAACGCGTCTGCTAATGTCCGATTCGCAACCTAATGAACCGAATCATTTTAACGACTGGTTAGAACAACTGATCTGTCCAACACTGAACTAACGAATCAGTTTAAATTTACTCAGAACACCTGAAATGAGAACACAAGTGTGCTTACACAATTTAGCAAGAGTGGGTGTAAGAGTTAGTTTTAATTATCCAGTCTTTCAGCTTATTTATGTTCATAATGTGTAGTAAAATAAATAGCCTATAAATCACTTAGTTTAGACTGTGAGGTGAACCCAGAACAAAGTTGTTGTTAGCTAGCTGATAATTTTATGAAATTGTATATGGCAGAAAATTAGGCTATTTGTTCATTTTTTAAAAACTACTTTTTAATATTGATATGATTATATACCAAAACAATTATCAGTAAATAGTGTAAAAATGAGGAACAAAAACAAACATCAAGGTATCCCACATGAAGAAATACTATAGTATATTATAGTAAAATTACTAGTGTTTTTGAGCCATACTATAGTAAAGATACTACAGTAAATTGTAGTATATTGTATTATATTATAGTATTTACTACACTTTGTTTATTTACTGTAGTATATTTACTATAGTACAGTTCAAAAACACTATAGTATTTACTAGAGTAATTTTACTATAATATACTATAGTATTTTTTCATGTGGGATCAAAATAAGATAAGCAAAAGTTACAAACTTTCTTTGAATTTATTTAAAATGTATTGTCAGTATTGCGCTTGCAGATCATGTGGGTAGGGGACTTTTTTTACTGTGCGTGCGTGTGTCATGTCTGTCAGCCACCACCGAAGACCATTTTTGACCCAGGAAAAACCCTGTGTACTGAATGCCAATGGAGGCCTATCTGAGGCCTTCTCAGCCATCAGCTTTCAACAAAAAATATCTTCATTTGTGTTCCGAAGATGAAGGTCTTAAGGGTGTCGAACGACATGAGGGTGAGTAATTAATGACATCATTTTCATTTTTGGGTGAACTAACCCTTTAACTGAGCCATAACTTGTGTAATAAAAGCCTATTCTGACCTCTGCGAAAGCCTTTAGATGGAGTGGACGGACGTCCATGATCATCTGGGCTCTGCCGGCTGCCGCTCTGCCACGCTCTCTTCCTGTCAGTCTGACCTGTGGGCACAGAAACAGAAAACTCAGAAGACAGAAGCGCTAAATGTGTAGGAAGCTCCTGGATCTGTGATCTGGGTCTGGTCTGGCAGCGTATCCTGGGGGCCAGTTGCATAAACTAAGCCATTACGTTAAGACAGTGTCTTAAGATCTAGTATGAGCCACTAGCAGTTAGGCAAGTCTATGTTTTTATGTAACTGATTTAAAAAAATGTATGAACAGTCTTAAAGAAAAAAAATGTATGTCTAACTTGTAAGACTAGTCTTAACGGTTTATGCAACCGGCCCAGGCCTGATCACGGTCATCAGAACACTGTCTGTCTCCAAACCTCCTGACCAGCCGTCTGAGAGAAAGCAGCTCTCCTGGATATGGAGCGGCCCGAGGCTGAAATATTTCAGTAACATAACATAACTAACGTTAAAGCACTCACCTTCTCTTTCACCCATCATCTTCGCCATCGACATCCTCCTGCAATCTGGAACAAAAACAATACAAAACACAAAACAAAACAAAACAACACACAATACAATACAATAAACTCTCCTCAAAAATACTCCTCCAAAAAAAAAGAAAACAAAAACAAAGAATTAATCAAACTCGACACTCCTAAAATAAGAAAAGAACAATAAGATAAAAGTATCTACAACTCAAAAATGTAACTCTGTAAAGGATATCTCCTGCGATGTTCTTCCAGAATAAAAGTCTCGTCTCCTCCAAACAGCTTCAAAATTTCAAGGTCAGCACAGAAAATATTCTGCAAAAGTTTGTGAAATCGCCTCAGTCGTCTCTCTCAACAACAGATCAACAACACAATCGGTGCGTGTCTGAGTCTGCGTCAGAATTCATAACAGGCGTCGCCATAGCAACTAAAACGTGAATCATTCATATGAGCAGAGCCGTGAGCGCGCATCGATCTGAACACATTTATTGAATAGTTACAAACTTCATTTGGACGTTTTCTTTATTAAAAAGTTTGAACCTGTTTCATTGACTCAGTTCAAAACTTTGATTCAGTGATTCCTCTGCATCATCATCACTCAGAAATGCTAGATGTCTGTGCATGCATCAAAATGTGTTGGTAAATACTTTGATTTATTTATTTTTACTATATTTTTGCATATGAATAAAAAATATTAAATAATGTTTCCTTGTATTAGTTTAACCTCTCAATCCGCAGTGGTGCATTAAAGGATTAATGAAATGATAAATTATTAATTTAATGCTTCATTTAGCATTTAATTAAATGCTAAAGGACCGGCCACTTAAACATCAGCATAATAAATGCAGTTACTCATCTTTCATCTCCTATCGTGCAGATCCGATCGGACGAATCCAATAAACACCAGCATGTAAGTGTAAGGGTCCACTCTGAAAAATAGAGGGGGGCAAACAAAAAAATCCTCCTTCATTTACTTGAGCGTATTTGAGTTATATTAGTAATTAATCACGTCCATTTTCAATGCAATAGCGAGTATTCTGAGGATCTCCCCTGCAGTTTAGAGTCTTCAGCTCCAGTTAAACCCTCCCAGGTCTCTCTCCTTCAATCACAGGCCTTCTGATGACTCATTATATACAGGAAGCGCATTACAGGCTCCGTGAGGTGTCAGTCAAAGCGGCTATGGTTTTGGTTGGATAAAGGCAGGCAATGCCTAGCCAATGCCTTGCCAACAAAGGTTTGATTGATGGACGTTGTAACCAATCAAAAGGCATCATCTTGCGAGAGCACACCGCAGTGGAGACTGGCACTTCTTATCAACTAAATTAGTTTTTTACACTTTGTAAATTCTGTAATAGTTGCTTTAGTTTTTCAGTAACTGTATATATCCATTATAATTAGCAGTTTATTGCAGATTTATTTGAATGAAACGCTACTCTTTACAATTACAAATCTTCTGAAATAAAGGGCCTTTTTGAAAGGACGCCTAGAGGTTTTTTTTTTTTTTTTTGACATAAAAGCTTACAGAAGCTACATTTGTAAGAGTATCATCCTCAAATTTGAATCACAACATGATCAGAAATGCAGTTTTATATTTAGGTTATTTTCAGGCCTTTAACATTAAAGTATCATACATTTTTCCCTGAGTGAATTTCAATACAACTTTTCAGGGTAGAGGAGGCGTGCAAGATGGCGCCCTGATCACATGTACGTTTGTGAGCTCAGCAATCCCAAACTGTTTTATAATAGTTACAACGAAACTTTTTTTTTGTTGAGAATTTCCATTTATTAATGTCTTGAATTTTTGGAACAACGATAATGGGAGGATCTGAAAAGAGGAAAGGTGTGAAGAAGTCAGGGAAAACAGTGTCGGATACTCCTGCTGGATCTGCTGGCACAGGTGACGATAAACAAGCAGTCGAACGACATAACAGTACTCCTGCAACCGGGGTATTGAAGGACAGTTTGCTAGCCTAGAAATCTAGACGCACCCTAGCGTAGGGTTGCCACCCGTCCCGTAAAATACGGAATCGTCCCGTATTTACAAGCAAAATGACGCGTTCCGTATCAAACCAATACGGGACGCGATTTGTCCCGTATTTTACACAGGTCCACACATAGTTCAATAAACACATACGGAGTTTGCAGTGTGGAGAATACTGATAGCAAATATAAAGAATCAATTTCACAATAAGTAGTACAGGAGCTCATTTGTGCGTGATTGCGGGCTTTGTTGCTATAGCGGCGGAGTCTCGAGAACATGCGCTGTGCCAGAGTGTGCCTGTAAACTTGCGCGGTTTTTTAAAAACATGTCGAGCTTGCGTTGCGTCCACCGTTTGAAGAACGCAAGGGGATCTCCAGATATAGAACTGAATTAATATCAAAAAGGTATCAATGGGTCTGTCCAGTAACTCATGATGAACCTCAGGCCAACTGCACACTTTATGAGAAGCATTTCAGTGTCTCAGACTGTCTGACTGTGGTGACAGACCAGTCTATGTGACAGACACATCCGTGCTTCTAAAGGTAGGCCTATAGTTTTTTTTAATGGATAATATATTAATATAATATTCCAATACATTATCAGAGCTTGGCAGACAGAATTATTATTTTTTTAGACAGGTTAATTTATAGATTCTAGCCTAATAAATGTTATTATTAATTTATCATTTATTTAGGCTATATCATACATAATAAATAATCCTGTCATTTAAAGTTTATGACATTTAAAAAATATTTAGATAAAAATGGGACAAATAATTACACGATAATATAGTCATAATTTAAGTAAATTATTCAAAGAAAATAAACATTTTTAAAATTCAAAAAAGTGATTAGGCCTGGTTCAGAATGACTTCTTAAAGGGACAGTTCACCCAAAAATGAAAATTCTGTCATCATTTATTCACCCTCAAGTTGTTCCAAACATGTATACATTTCTTTGTTATGTTGAACACGTAGGAAGATTACTGTGGAAGTCAATGGTGCCCCCAAAGCAGCCTGGTACAAACTTTCTTCAAAATATCTTCTTTTGTGTAGGCCTACAGGAGAACAAAGAAACTCATACAGGTTTGGAACATCATGAGGCGTCATAAGTGCACCAAATAGGCTAAGAGTTCTTTAGAATTAAATAAAATAATCAAATGTAAAATAATATAGCATGTGTTCTGTTGCAAATTCACGTACTTGATCTTATGTTTTCTTATGGTTTATTATTGAGCTGTCAAGTTGTTAATGTTGAAATAATCATTTCATGACGTATTCTTTATTTCTGCCCTTTATGGAATTGTTTTTTAGGGGATTTTTTTTTTCGGGGGTGGATATTTGCTGTCAAAGTGAGGCCAAAGTGAATGGGAGTCAATGGGATGCTAACAGCAGGTGATGGCTTGGTTAGCAATGGCTGCCCCTATGGAAGGTACACTTTCCGGGGGCTGGATTACCCCGTTGGGAAAAACCAAACTCTGGTCAGGCCAATCACAGCGTGTGTAGAGTCGGTGGGCGGGCTTTACATAATGACGGTACGAGTTGCGGAGGTTCTGCGTGCCACTCGTAAACACAGAAGCTGGCGAACAGCGGTCTTTTGAATCGGCTTTGACTCTGGAAGACTTGGAGTTAAGCTTGGAGTTAAGCCGTAGTCAACGCTTCTCGTTTACTTTGAATGGGTGACGTCATGCGTTGCCGAACTGAATTGTGGGTTCCGTTGCGTCGCTTCACTCGCGTTGCAAGCATAGGTTGCAAGCGGCAAAAGTTGAAGATTTCTCAACTTTTCAAGCGCCAACGCAGGCGTCATCCAATCAGATCACCCTATGCAAATATCCTAGAGCAGACGCTAGCCAATAGCGTTCGTTTAAAACACTGGTGAATGAAGAGTGAAGAACGATCTAAAATGGAGGAAAAGCTAATAATTGCGGTGGGTAATCACCCGGTCCTTTACGACCAACAAGGCCGGACTTACCATTGGGCTTGACTGGGCTGAAGCCCATGGGCCCCGCCCAATAGGGGGCCCCGCCCTTTTACGTTGATTTTTTTCAATAATATGTCAGTCATTTAATTTTTAATTTAAAGTTTGTTGATTGGAAAACGTGCGTGCTTATTGGGCGCGAAAAGGTCCGAAATCCGTTCAAAATAAGGATGCTAATGTCAAGGCTTCTGAACGCCACTACAAACATCAGAAGAGACTCGATTGATGTCAGAAGTTCGCTTCGTTTGGATGATGTGAACACGGTCTTCCGAACTCGGGTGCGCACCCGCGAACCGTACCAGAGTCCCCTTAAAAAGGGTGGTCTGGGGTACGGTTCATGTGAACTCCGGTACGGTTCGCTGCTGATGTGAACGCAATCGTACTAAATCGCGGAAGTGAACCGATATTAATTACATATGATTTGATAAAAATGTGTGTTTGTGTGTGTTTCACTCATTTCCGCAATCGCAATCGAACTCGGGTTCGTTCCAGGCAATCGAACCAAGTGTGAAAGCACCCTAAAACTCATTTGAATGGTGAGTACTTGCCCAGAGAATGGTTGCTCTACCCACCATCCATCGGTTGTGTATTTTGTTTTGCTTGCCGCCTTTTTGGCAAAGTTTGCCGGTCAATCCCTTTTTGAGTCTGGCTATATGTGATGTAGTAGACATACTGTAGGTCAAAGTCAGCCTAACACTTCCTATATGTGTATGGAGATGTATATAATCTATACAATATGTCAGCACTTACCAAGAACAGTTTTTTTTTTTTTTTAAGATTTATACACTCATAGATTTAGCTATTTATATGTAATACAAATGATTTGTTTTTCAATATGGTTTCCAGGTAAATAAGTGTTTTATTCTCATTCTGACCAAGACATTTGTGCATTGCAATAAACACATGATCACTTTGAACTTTTTTAATCATTATTTATTTATTTATTGGAAAACTTTTTCAAGCTTCAATCAGTGGTCATATAAATACATTTTCACGTTTTGTATTTTTTCTTTTTTTTTACATGTAACACTGTATACTGTACCAGTCACCTTTTGAAATTAGCTTTGCACTTCAAATAACGATTGGATCGATTATATTGTTACGCCACCAGATGGCGACAAATTACTTTTAAAAAACATTTGTCATTGAATCGTTCATTCAGGAGATTGGTTCAAAGATGCTGATTCATCTATGAAACGATTGTATTTGATTGAGGAATTTAATCATTCATTCAAACCCAAGTTTTTTTTAAATAAATAATTCAGATTAATTAAAAATTTTTATAGACTTCAGCAATTAACATAAATTATGTTATTTTGTTTAGTTGTTTGTTCAGAATCGTGATCTCTATTTTTATTCTCAGTTTATCCAGAATTGTGTTGCTCTAATACATAGCTTATGTATCATTTTGTTCTATTTAAAGTAATGTATAGAAGGTAGGGCCCGAAAGTGACTCAAGCCCAGGGGCCCCCACCACCCTAAGTCCTGCCCTGACGACCAATCATTGTTTACATACTGGGACACAAACCGGAGAGACCAGGCCTGGAAGGAGGTGGCAGAGACGGTTGGAGAATCTGGTATGTATCATGCTTGTATTCTGTCCGTGTACTCTGTTTATCATTGAATGACAGGCAGCATATCATATCATGTGTGGATCAAATAGGCGCTATCGCCCAGCCAAATGAGGAATAAAATATTAAAGTGATCAGTTTTCATACACAAAATAATGAATTACATTTGAGTGGAAGGTGGATTTGACCGTTTATCTGTCAGTTGGCTGGTAGATGGTAAACGCTTAAAAAAATGTATTTATTATGAACCTTGCATAATTGAAATCTATACCAGAACCTGTTTTATTTGGCATGTTTAATTCAGTTCTTATTTTAATAACTAAACAAGTTTAAACACTTGAGCAACACTTGTTGTATTTGAATTAATTGTTTAATTTATTTACATTTTTGCATGTCAGAGGATACATGTAGGACCCGATGGAAGTCACTGGGGGACAGATTTAGGAAGGAGAAGAAAAAAGAAAGGGAAATGACAAGGAGTGGGGCAGGGTCGCCTGGGACCCAACCCTGGCGTTTCATGGCGGTGTTGGGATTTCTCACACCATTCCTTCATGACCGTGAGACGTCCAGCAACATCCCCAGACGACCTCTGCCCCCTTCACATCAGTCCATCAGTCCAGAGCCAGAGGAGGACAGCCAGGTCAGAGAAGACAGCCAGGCCATCACCCAGCAAGCCCCTTCAAGCAGAGGAGATGAGGCAGGCAGTGACACAGGCAGGCAGAACCTAACAAAGCTCTCAAATACATTATTATTTCAGTACTATCAAGGAGGGTTAAGTCATTTAGAAAATCAATGTCAATCTGTGTAGAGCTGAACCATATGCTGCAAAGTTTAGGCCACACAACCGTTGACACCTAATGCGTAATAACGTTATATAATAAATTATTTCAAAGAATGATTTGACATTAAAATCATGCCATGTTCATTGATTATCAATTGTTGCTGTAACTATGCAGGCAGACAGACAGAGCAGGAGGAAACTGTCGAGATCAATGACAAGGGTAGGAAGATAAAAAAAAAGGGAAATGTCTTCTTTTGAGAGAGGACTGTTGGCAGCAATTGAGCCCCTGACGCAGATGACCACGCTGCCACATCCACCACCACCGCCGCCGCCTCCAACACCAGCAGCAGATGAAGACGAGGTTTTCTTTCAGAGCCTCTTGCCGTCCCTTCATAGGCTTTCTGTGCTGAGGAGGGCCAGGCTTCTGCACACACACACACATACATATTACATACATACAGCACTAAAATAAACATATTAAAATAATCGTATGGCTGTATTGTTTTCTCATGTTCATATAGAATAATACAGTAAGTATTTTAAATTTGTCGTATCATACAGCGCTGTCGACGCAATACAATCACTTAAAGGGATAGTTCTCCCAAAAATGTAAATTCTGTCATCATTTACTCACCCTCAAGTTGTTCCAAACCTGTATGAGTTTCTTTGTTCTGTGAAGGCCTTTGTATTTTCTCTCCAGTGAAAATCTGCTCAAATCATGAATGTATTAGTTGAAAACAGGGCTGAAAGGGCAAAGGCTATGTACATTATGACATAGTGATGAAAATATAAAACCAACATGTTAATTTAATGTAAAAAATAATTGTTATGACACTTGGAATCTGCACTTTTAAGAAAAATATAGGTAGCTCTTAAAAGAGCTTTTGGGTTTTGTGGCTCTGAAAAGAGCCTTTGGCGTATTCTATGAATTCGGCTGCCATGGCACTGCACCCTCCTGGTTGAAGTAGTAGGCACAGTACGTCTCTCGGAGTTGGATAGCTCTACGGGTGGCATTGTTGGAGCCCATCCTTGGTGCATCTCGCAGGGCCTCAGGAGCTGAAGATGGCTCAATGGTGGGTTCAGCTCTGTGTGCGCATCTTCTCCCCCTTTCCAGCAGGGGCGGACTGGCCATCTGGCGTACCGGGCGTTTTCCCGGTGGGCCGCTGGACAATGTGGGCCTGCCCGTTGCTACGTAAATATATGAAGAATAAATTATAGTAAAACTACGTAGCCTATATCCTTCCGTCAGCCCAGACGAATGGCCCGCGCAGCCCTCTTGAGGCAAAACTCCATGCAAAACTCTAATCTATAGCCTGCTCAGTCCCAGTGTCTCAGTGGTGTAAAAGCGCTCGTCAATGTCAAAATGTTTGCGATATCCAATCAAATTCAACGAGGCGGGATTTACTGTGCACAGCAGCCGAGCAGCGCGGGCGACACTTGAATGCGAGCCGAGGTAAGAGCTGAATACGAGTCAATGGGCAGCAATATTTCCCGACTGTTAACGATTTTAAAAATGTTAAACGACGGACATTAATTTCCAGGGATGTAAACTACTGTTGAGCTTTCAGAATGAATCAGATTATAATGCCTTTTACGTTATTCGTCGTCAAAGAATTGTAGCAACAATGACCCGATTCAATCAGATTTTGGGCCGAATACATCACCGGATGAGGCTTCTACACACCAACTCGTGACTCTCCTAATCAAATCAGACATAGACAATGGGGTGTGTGTGTAAGAGATATCGAAGTTAATGAACAACCACGATGTCCGCCAGATTGTCTGAGTCTACAGAATGGAGCATCGAATTGTACCGCCTGAAGGCATCCACATGACTTTACACACACACACATATCAGCGCTGAAAGAAGACAATTCTTGCACGACACGTGTTACTTAAAACATGGGACTTAAAGAACTGTCTTAATAATGTTCAAATATATATAATCCGTTGATTTCATGTCTTTATACAATGTATTAGAATAACTAGGATGTTTACTGTTGCCAATCAAAACCTGTATGCCAGTAACTGTGATAATCTTGTATATCTGGACGCGCAAATCGCAGAATGACCGTTCTTAGTATCTCTGTTATCGCAAAATTATGACTAGGCCAAATTTGGTTCAAAAATCAGATTTTGATGCATAATTTCAGAAATACCAGCTTTCTAAAGAAAAAGAGGCTTAGAATTTCCACCCTATTGATTAACTCAGAGGAGGGGGGTTCAGAGAACAATGGAACACTCGCGCCTTCTCGAGAAGATCTCTCCACGGACGTGATTGGATCTTTCCATAAGTCGGGCTCGGCCACTCCATCTATAAATGCAGAAGTTATCATGAACTCCTTGCGCTCCGCCATTCCGCCACTACAAGGACCCTGGCCTTTGACCTTCCTTTGAGAGAGGGATTCCTTTGGCACCAAGCCAAGAGAGAGAGACCTGCAACTTCTGGAGCGACTTTCCTGAACTTCACAGAAATTCTCCGGACTCACCTCCTTAGCGAACTTCCACGACGATTCGAACTCAGACACGTACACGAGAGAGCCTAATGCAAGTATTATATTTCACCTTTAACTGCTTGTACGAGGTTGTCTGAATTAATCCTGATTCACGAAATCATAAATGTCTGAAGGGTTTTGGTGAAGTGATTGAACTGTCTGTCTCTCTCTCTCTCTCTCTCTCTCTCTCTCTCTCTCACTTCCGTTGTGATTGTTGGGAGTGTGTGTGGGAGCTGAGTGGTTGCTGAGAGCGCTTGTGGAAACTTTGTTTTTTCCTATTTTTTCCCTTTTACGTTTCTTTTCCCCTCGGTTTTTCTTTTAACACAGAATAGAGAAAAGGTTTTTTTCTCTTAGTGTGTGTGCGTCTTGAGACGCCAGCATGGCGTCTGTTCCCACGCCAGGAACGCCAACACTGTCACTGCGTAACGGGTGCAGGTGTGTGCCAGAGCCCGGAGTGACAGTGGAGGATCTGCTGCTGGTGATAGGAGAACAGGTGGACTTTGAGAATGTCGTCTCGGCCTCTCGAATGAATAAAGCAGTTGTTGTGTTTTTAAAGTCTGAGGCGTTAGTCAATCAGTTGACTGTTAGTGGTATATGGGTGAAGGAAACATATGTCCCGGTAACACCGCTATCCGCTCCAGCAACAAAAGTTACCATTTCAAATGTTCCGCCTTTTGTATCTAACGATGTTATCACAAAAGAGTTGCAACGATTTGGTAAGATCGCGGGTCCCGTCCGATTGATTCCCTTAGGGTGTAAAAACACCGCGTTGAAGCACGTCCTTTCATTTAGACGTCAGGTGTATATGTTTTTAAATTCACCGGAGCGAACCTTGGAAGTCTCCTTCCGTGTCATTCAAGGGGGGAATTCTTTCATGGTTTATGCCACTACGGATAGTCTACGCTGTTTTGATTGTGGAGATCTGGGACATAAGCGCTTCGCGTGTCCACACAGAGACGAACCGCGCGCGTCCACATCTGACGAGAATAACACCGATAAATCAGCAAATAACAAAGGAACACGTAACGCCGAGGAGCATGATACAGTCACTACTGAGGAAGAGCAGGGACAGCAGGAGGTGAGTGAAAATAATGTAGGCCTTAACATTGTAAGTAAGGAACAACCTGGCTACAGTTATGTTCCTGAAAAATCAGTGTGTGAATTGTCTGATGTTGATAAGAGAGAGACTCAAGGTGATGGTGTGGATGTGTGTAAGAGTAATGATACAGTACAGGTAGAAGGTGAAATGGAAAACACGACTGATGAGATGGAGGTTTTATCTCAGTATAGTAATGATGGAATGAGAGATGATGAGCAGTGGTCAGAGGTTGAAAAAGATATGTATACTGTCGAACAAATCAATTCTTTTCTTGACAAAACAAAAGGAAAATCAGGTGTTGAAATAAGTGATTATTTCCCGGATGTGGAAAAGTTTATTTCTTCTGTAATGTGGGCTAGAAAAAAGAGCAACTATGAAGAGCTTACACAACAAAAGAGGTTTCGGTTAAAGAAACATATAACTGCAATAAGATTAGGAAAGAAAGCAGGAAAAGCGAGGGGAAAAACTAAATAGATATGATGGCTGTTGACTTCTCTTTTCTATATTTTTTTCTTTTTCTCTCTCTCTTCCTTATGGAGACCTTACGGGTGGGATCCCTTAATGTAAATGGGATGAGGGATGGGAAGAAAAATTGGTTACTTTCAGAAACCATACGCTTGAAAGATCTCAGCGTTGTTTTTTTGCAGGAGACTCATAGTGACCAAAGAAATGAGGTAGACTGGGGTTTGTGGTGGGAAGGAGAGAAGGTTCTAAGTCATGGGAGTAATCTTAGTGCTGGAGTGGCTGTGCTTTTTTCCCCTAGTCTTCAAGCTAAAATTTTATTAAAAAATGAGATAGAACCAGGGAGATTATTACTTATTAGGGCTGAAATTAGAAATCTTGTTTTTGTGTTCATAAACATTTATGCTCCCAATTTAGGATCTGACAGGTTGCAGTTTTTTTCCAAACTGGAAAAAGTTTTAAGCCAACAGCAGGATGGGGATTTAATAATTTTAGGAGGAGATTGGAATTGCACTTTAGATTTCACAAAAGACAGGAATGGAGAAGAACCTCATGCACAGTCAGCTGCAGTTTTAGCAAATGTGATAAAAAAACTAAATTTATCAGATGTATGGAGGGAACACAATCCAGCAGCACAACAATATACATGGGTGCATTTTAGTAATGGTAGAATTTCTGGGGCACGTTTGGACAGGTTCTACACATCACACAATATGAGGAATAGAGTAAAACATACAGCTATCATTCCTACATCTTTTTCTGATCACAAACTCATTACAATAGAGTGTTCGTTGGTGAACAGAGTTCAGAAGAGTTACTACTGGCATTTTAACATTAAACTTCTGGATGATAAGAATTTCTGTGAGAACTTTGGAGTTTTTTGGGAAACCTGTAAAAATGAAAAAGTTTTATATGAAAATATAATTCAGTGGTGGGAAATCAGTAAGGTTCATATAAAAGGGTTCTGTCAGCAATATGCAACCCATTCTTCTTTGGTTTTAAAAAAGACACTAGAGTTGCTAGAAAAGGAGATCATTGATATTGAGAAGACAATGACTGTTAATGATACTGCAGATTTACAAGAACTGTGGACAGGAAAGAAAAACCAGCTGAGCTTCATTCTAAATGAAAAAGTTAAAGGGGCTCTTGTAAGGAGCCGTTTTTTAACAACGAGGGACATGGATGGTCCCACATCTTATTTCTTTAATTTGGAGAGAAAAGCTGGACAGGAAAAGCAGATGTACTGTTTAAAAGAAAACAATGGAAAAGAAACCTCTGACCCAGTCTCAATGCGGAGAATCGCTGTGGATTTTTATTCAGATTTATTTACTGCTGAAACCTCGGATGAACAGTGCACAAATGAACTGCTTCAGGAACTTCCTGTTTTAACTCCAGAGCATAAACATTTGTTAGAAACTGAACTCACCTTTGAGGAGGTTACTGCTGCAGTAATGGGACTCTCTTCAGGACGTGCACCTGGCTTGGATGGATTACCTGCAGAGTTTTATAAGAACTTTTGGACTGTTTTAGGACATGACTACTTTGAGGTTTTGCAAAACTGCATTACAGAAGAAATTCTTCCCACAAGCTGTCGGCGGGCTGTTTTAACTTTGCTCCCAAAAAAGGGAGATTTAACGTTATTAAAGAATTGGAGGCCTGTAGCAATTTTATGCTCAGAATATAAAATATTTTCTAAATGTCTGGCAAACAGGCTAAATACTGTATTGTATGAAATCATTCACAAAGACCAGTCTTACTGTATAAAAGATCGATCCATCACAGATAATTTACATTTGGTACGGGACATGCTTGATTTTGCTTTTCAAAACAATATTAATATTGGGTTTCTGTCATTAGATCAGGAAAAGGCTTTTGACAGAGTAGACCACATTTTTCTTTTTAAAACGTTAAAGGCTTTTGGATTTGGGGATGGTTTTATCTCTAAGATTAAATTGTTGTATACTGAGGCTACGTGTATGGTTAAAATGGCTGGTGGCCTCAGTACTCCTGTGAAGCTCCACAGAGGTATTAGGCAAGGGTGTCCTCTCTCGGGTCAGCTATACAGCATAGCTATTGAGCCATTGTTATGTAGATTAAGACAGCAGCTCGCGGGATTAAAAGTTAGTACACTGGTTTTTAAAGAACCTACTAAACTCTCTGCATATGCAGATGATATTACAGTGTTAATTAGTGGTCAGAGTGAGGTTGATTCTTTAAAAGGAGCTCTAGCATGTTACGGGAAGGCATCTTCGGCTAAAGTTAACTGGGGTAAAAGTGAGGCTATTTGGTGTGGTACTGGTCTAAATAGTCCATCACTTCCTGGTGGATTACAGTGGGGGAGAACAGGCTTTAAATATCTTGGGGTGTTTTTAGGAGTAGATGAATTTAAAAGGAAAAACTGGGAGGGCCTAGTGGAGAAAGTGTGTGTTCGGTTGTCTCACTGGAAATGGTTGCTGCCTCGGCTGTCCTACAGGGGGAGGGTCCTGGTATGTAATAATCTGGTGGCTTCATCGTTATGGCACAGGATGATGATTCTAGAGCCTCCAGAAGAGCTAGTAAAGAAAATCCAGAAAAACCTGGTGGACTTCTTCTGGTCGGGACAGCACTGGCTGAGGGCGTCAGTGCTGTATCTGCCTATTCAGGAAGGAGGACAGGGGCTGGTCGACATCAGTTCCAGAATCCAAGCCTTCAGACTTCAGGCAGCTCGGAGACTACTCTACGGGGAGCACGTGAGCTGGGCCGAGGTGGCCTGTGCCCTTATGAGGAGAGCAGGAAACATGGGATTAGACCGACACCTGTTTCTCATGGACATCGACAAGCTGGACTTAACAGGACTGACACCTTTCTACAGGTCAGTACTGAGAGCATGGACACTTTTAAAAATATCTCGGGAGCCAAATGGTGTGCTGGACCTGTGGATGAGGGAAGAACCTCTGCTCTTGAACCCGGCACTGGCTTTGGACATTTTCAACTCAGTCTCCCTCAGAAGAGCTTTATGGACTGCAAACATTACTAAAGTTGGACTTTTGATTTCTGAGAATGGGTGGATATCTGCTGAAGTTTTGGCTCAAATGCTGGACATTAGATCAGTTCGAGTGGTGGAGAGAATGCTGACTCAAATACGTGAGTTTTTGCCCCAGGACTATAGACTGGTTTTAGAGTCGTCTGGTGGAGAGGAGGAAACATCTATTTTCCCAGAACTGACTTTTTCAGCAGACACTGGAGAATGGCAAGAAGCTGAGGGAAGCCTGCTTTCTTTTAAGACCCCTCAATTGGAGTTTTTTAGCAACACAGAGAAAAAAGCTTTTTATGTACTGTGTGTGAAAGTGGCACATCTTAAATCGCTTGAGAGTGTAAGAGAGTCCAAGTGGCAGGAGGTTTTTGGGCCAGGAGCTTCCCCTAAAGGCTGCTGGAGGTCCCTGTACAAGACTCCTATAGAGAAAAGGTCTGGAGACCTTCAGTGGAGAATTGTGCATGGGATAATAGCTACAAACAGACACAGAGCACACCTTGACCCACAGGTAGGGGAGGGCTGTCTGTTCTGTGGGATGCAGGAAACAGTTTTTCATCTGTTTTTTGACTGTTTTAGATTAAGGCCATTATTTAACAAATTAGAAGAGTGGTGTCAGACCCTGGGGGAAGTTTTTATGCCTATGTTTTTTATTTATGGGCCCAAGTACAGCAGGAAAAAAAAAGAAGTTCATGTTTTATTAAATTTTTTATTTGGGCAAGCAAAAATGTCAATTTGGTTGTCACGAAAGAGAAAATTGAATAATGGTGGATTAACTGATGTGGTTGCAGTGTTACAGGGGTTAATAAAATCCCGTATAAATATAGAGTTTAACTATTATAAGTTGGTTAATGACTTGGATGGTTTCAGATGTAAATGGGGCATAAAGAATGTTATTTGTGATGTTGACATTGATGGCTGTCTCCAATTTTATGCATGAGTGAGTTTTGATCATAAAAGGGGAATTTTATTTTTTTTATTAATATTATGTTTTACTAAAAATGTTATATCTTTAACATTTTTGTAAATAAAGTGATCTTAAAGTCAAAGTCTCTCTCTCTCTCTCTCTCTCTCTCTCTCTCTCTCTCTCTCTCTCTCTGTGTGTGTGCGCATGTGCGGAGTGACTGGGAGGAGCGCGTGAGTGTTTGAGCGTGTGGCGGCGTTTTTGAGTGAGTTTTTTTTCCCTTTTTCCCTTTTTCTCTAATAATTTAGTTTAATTTAGATTGTAGTTTATTTAAAGCTGTTGGGGATTGTGAAAAATGTCGGCAGATTCTGATGGGTTTGCTAAATTAACTGCCCGGAACGGCTGTAAATGTATTCCTGATGGATCTATCACAGTTGAAGACTGCTTGACTGCTATTAGTAGTGAAATAGGTGCTCGGAACATACTGTCAGCATCTAGAATGAATAAAGCTGTCGTTGTGTTTTTGAAAGAAGAGTCTATGGTTCATCATTTAGTAGAAGTTGGCTTAGCTGTTGGTGATGCTTTTCTGCCTGTTTTACCGCTGTCGAGTCCTTCTAAAAAGGTAATTCTTTCTAATGTGCCTCCGTTCATCTCCAATGACTCACTTGAGCGATTACTTGGCCGCTATGGTAAAATATTGATGCCGATTAAAATGATTCCCCTTGGGGTTAAAAATCCTGATTTGAAGCATGTGATGTCCTTCCGGCGTCAAACGTTCATGATTTTGAATGTCGAGTTTCAAAATTTAGACGTTTCAGTGAAATTGACTTTGTTAGGTAAAGATTATACAATTTTTATCAGCACGGATTCAATGAAATGTTTCTCTTGTGGGATTTTTGGTCACACAAAAAAGAAATGCCCATCTAATAAGGTGGCTAAACAAAATGAGATGGAACCTGATATTTCTTCGGAGATAGCGGCTACTACCCCGGTAAATAATAATCAGGATTCAGGCAATAAAACTGATGAGCGCGCTGTGTCGGATTCTTTGTCTAAAGATGAAGAATATCCAGAAGAGCACGCAACGAAAAGTTGTGCTAAAGAGGGGGAAAATTGTTCGGTGAATGTTAGTGAACTTGATAATATCAGCAGTGAGACTAGCGATGCATTAGAGATCGCTGTTGCGGGAACCGGCGATCCAGAGCGCGCGGCCGAGCCAGGTGAGCTCGCGGGAACCGGCGATCCAGAGCGCGCGGCCGAGCCAGATGAGCTCGCGGGAACCGCCGATCCAGAGCGCGCGGCCGAGCCAGGTGAGCTCGCGGGAACCGGCGATCCAGAGCGCGCGGCCGAGCCAGGTGAGCTTGCGGGAACCGGCGATCCAGAGCGCGCGGCCGAGCCAGGTGAGCTCGCGGGAACCGGTGAGTCGCAGGACTCGCACGCAAATGCTGGCCTGACACAGAGTGAGGTGGCTCAGCTCACCGAGAGAGGTGAGACTCAGTCCATTGATATGGATTCTGATAGCGAGGAATCTGATATTGTAGATTATTACACGGATTTCAGTTCACAGGGAAGTAATGTGGAAAAGAAAAGTAGCCTTCAAATGAAGCCTCCTTATTATACGGTGCAGCAAATTAATGATTTTCTTGACAGCACTTTTAATCAGCGAAGACCAAAATTAGAAAAGTATTTTTCTGATTTGCAGCTTTTTGTTGATTCTTGTGTTTTGGCTATGAGAAAAGCTTCATTGGAGGAGCTTGATCAGCCAAAACGATATAGGCTCAAGAAACATGTGAGCGCAGTTAAAAAAAGATTAGAAGTTAGAAAATATTAATAGGGCCATGTTTATTAACAGGGTGATATTTTGGGCGGTTTTTTTCTTTTTCTTTTCTTTCCTTATGACAACCTTAAGTATTGGGACTTTTAATATCAATGGTTGTCGGGGTATGGAAAAGAGAGCAGCTTTATTTGATTATTTGCGCTTAAAGAAGGCAGATGTGATTTTATTACAGGAAACACATACAGATCAGCAGAATGAGAGACAGTGGATTTGTGATTGGAAAGGCAATGTTTTTTTAAGTCATGGAACAAACCTCAGTGCAGGTGTTGCCATCCTTTTTTCCCCAAGTGTCAGTAGTCAAGCAGACATGGTTGAGGTAGTGCCTGGTCGGATTCTGAGAGCTGATATTGCCTTGGGTGATACACATTTTTCTTTCTTTAATGTGTATGCCCCAAATGTTGGTCAAGAACGTATCATGTTTTTCAGAATACTTTCTAAGGCATTATCACAGTGTCCTCAGGGAAATATTATTGTACTTGGTGGTGATTTTAATTGTACTGTTAATTCAGACCTAGACAGGAATCATGATGAACCTCACCCTTCTTCTGCTGAGAGTTTAAGGAAATTAATTAATGATCAAAATTTAGTTGATTTGTGGAGGGAGGCCTTTCCTGGGGTCAGACAGTATACATGGCTAAAAGCTAATTCCAATAATATGTCAGGAGCTAGACTTGACCGTTTCTATGTTGTAAAAAGCAATAGGAGTAGGTTTTTTAGTAGCTCGATTTCGCCATCCTTTCTTTCTGATCATCACTATTTATCTATTGTAGTTTCTGTCTCATTTTCTGGATTCTCTAAATCACATTGGCACTTTAATAATAGATTATTGCAGGACTGCACTTTTATTCACTCTTTTAATCTTTTCTGGAAAACTTGGAGAGAGGAGAGATGCCGTTTTCAGTCGTTGAGTCAATGGTGGGACATTGGTAAAGCACAAATTAAGTCTTTTTGCCAACAGTACACTGCACATAGTACTACAGCCCTTAAAGAAAAAATGAAGATTCTTGAGCAAGACATCCTTGGGCAAAGCAGTGACTCTACCCACAATAATTCATCTTCCATTGACTCTGTTGCAAGAGATAAGCTCCTTTTAAAGAACTTATTGGAGGAACGAGGAAAAATGGCACTTTTAAGGACCAGGTTTGCCCAGCTGAATGACATGGATGCTCCTACAGTTTTCTTTTTCGGACTTGAAAAAAAGTCAAGAGAACAGACATTTTTTCATCAATTGAAGATTCCATGTGGCAGAGTTACAACTGACCAACGGGACATTCAAAGTTATGCTCTTTCCTTTTATAAAGATTTATACTCCTCTGAAACATGTGACGGAGCAGCAACTGGTGAATTTTTAAGTGACTTATCTAAGCTATCTGAAGAGGAGCGTGATGACTTAGACAATTCTTTATCATTTGGAGAACTTTCACAAGCTGTTCAGGAGATGAGTGCTGGGAAATCGCCCGGGTTGGATGGACTCTCAGCAGAATTTTACAAGTGTTTCTGGAATCTAATTGGACATGACCTTTATGATGTTTTTCTTGAATGCATTGATCAAGGGACTCTTCCTTTGAGTTGTCGAAGGGCAGTCTTGACATTAATCCCAAAAAAGGGTGATCTTGGGTGTCTAAAGAACTGGCGCCCGGTATCATTGATCTGTGCTGATTTCAAGATTTTATCTAAGGCATTGACTAATAGACTTAAAACATATATGGCATCTGTCATTCATAAAGACCAAACATTCTGTGTGCCCAAGAGATCCATATTTGATAACCTTTTTTTTCTGAGAGACATTATTACAGTTGCAAAAATGCACAATATGGACATTGGTTTTCTTTCATTGGATCAAGAAAAGGCATTTGACAGGGTGGATCATCAATATTTATTTAAGACCCTGGAAGCCTTTGGTTTTGGCCCTTATTTTGTTTCTCTCATTAAATTGTTATACAATGAAATTTACAGTATGTTAAGACTGAATGGCTCATTAACTAGGCCTTTTTCTGTAACCAGGGGAATAAGGCAAGGGTGCCCTCTTTCAGGGCTTCTGTATGCCATTTCTATTGAGCCTCTCCTGGTTTCACTTAGGAGGCAACTACGTGGTGTTAATGTTCCCAGTTTCCCCAATGCCGATCCAGTTAAATTAACAGCTTACGCAGATGACATAACAATAGTTATAAAAGACTCTGAAGATGTTTCAAGACTGATATCTTCTTTAGATAGATTTCAGCAAGCTTCATCTGCCTGTATTAACTGGGGGAAATGTGCATCTTTGCTGTTGGGAGACTGGCGATCTGTAGGACCTCCTCAGCTGCCACAGCAATGCAGATGGGCCCGAGATGGTTTTAAAGTACTTGGTCTTTATTTTGGGACTAAAAGTTACACCGAAAAGAACTGGGAAGGGCTATCTGATCGGGTGATCTGTAGAATTCATAAGTGGCGATGGATTCTTCCACAACTCTCCTTTAGAGGGAGATGTTTGGTTATTAATAACTTGGCAGCGTCAATGCTATGGCATAAATGCACTGTTCTGGATCCTCCTAAAGAATTAATTGTTGGAGTTCAAAAGGCATTTGTAAAGTTTTTTTGGGACGGTTGCCATTGGCTTCCTCCAGGTGTCCTTTATCTTCCTGTGGCAGAGGGAGGGCAGGGGTTAATACACATAGAATCCAAAATTATGGCAATGAGGCTGCATACACTGCAGAAACTCTTGTATTCTTCAGATCAGGTGCCTTGGGTTGTTTTTGGTCTGTATATACTCAAGAGTGTTGGAGGAATTGGTCTTGACAAACAGTTGTTCTTAATGCAGAAATCCTTTGTGGAGAAGACACATTTTTTGCCTTTCAGTTTTTATGAATCAGTGTTCAAATCATGGGATTGTTTTAAACTGTTAAGACTGGAGGATGAGCATTATGGTATTGCAGAACCTCTTTTTTTTAATCCCCTTTTTGAAATGCCATCTACTGTATCATCATCTATAATTGCCAAATCTTTGAATGCTGGCATTACTAAAGTTATGGACTTGATTGATTTAACGAAAGGACAGTGGCGAACTGCACAGGAACTAGCTGACCAAATTGGGATAACTTCGGTTAGAATTGTGGAGGGATTAATTAGGAATTTTAAGATTTCTTTCCCTACGACGCTGAATTCTTTTATTAACAATGTTCTTTTGAATGGTTTTATTTCTCAGACATTTCCTGAGTTTAAGGTTGTTCTTAAAGACTGTGAGTTTGATGAGGATATAAGTCTAACAAACATTCTGAAAGGTTATGGGGATTTGGTGTTTCATTGTATTGAGAAAAAAAAGTTATATCATGGTTGTGTTAAATCTGTACATTATGGACAATTGAAACATAGACCGGACACTAAATGGAGGTCTTGGCTGTCTATTTCTGATGAGGTATGTCCATCCTGGAGATTACTGTACAAACCTCCTATCTCAAAGAGATGTGGGGACCTTCAGTGGAGGTTACTGCATTGCATTGTTGCCTCAAACTCTTTTATTTCAAAGCTTAATGAGACCATTTTGCCAATATGTCCTTTTTGTAATGCACTTGACACTGTTTTTCATATGTTTAGTGAGTGTGTCAGACTCTGCTCATTGTTTGAACTATTGGAGAAGATTATTGTTAAATTGGGTTTCTCATATACTAATAGTCTTTTTATATTGGGTTGCCGATATAAGAGGTCTTTGCAACAACAGTGTACACTTGCCAATTTTTTAATAGGGCAAGCTAAACTAGCCATTTTTAAGACACATCAGTGTAAAAATGCTGGTGAGGATGTAAATATGGTGACCCTTTTTAAGTCTCTAGTGAAGTCAAGAGTGGTCATTGAATATACTTATTATCAGCATACTAACAATGTTCTGTATTTTGAATGGAGATGGGGTGTTGGAGGGGCTTTGGTGACTATAAGCGAAACAGGGAATCTGGTATTTAATTGGTAATATGTAATGTTTTTTTAATTTTTTTGTTTGTTTTTGGTTTGTTAATTTTATAATGTTTGTAAATTAAAGAGGTTTTAAAAGTCAAAGTCTCTCTCTCTCTCATCTCTCTCTCTCTCTCTCTCTCTCTCTCTCTCTCTCTCTCTCTCTCTCTCTCTCTCTCATCTCTCTCTCCCTCGTGGATTCTCTCTTTCCATCATTCTTTTCCCTTTGATTTTATTCGTTAAGTTTGATTTTTCCTTGTTTGTACCATATCGTTTGTTTCTCCTATATATATGCATATTTACCCCCGTGTGATTCGTAGCTTTGTATTCTATAGTGTTTTATTAAAACTCAATAATTGCATTAAACTGAATCCTTATTGTTTTGCTCACAAATCTCGAAGTCACTGAAGCGTAAGATCTAAGCTACCCATTTAAGCTTGATTTTCATGTATTACTACTTTAGTAATACAAATTGTGCAAACATAAGAGATATTATTTGTCCTGATCAAACAGATCAATGTTTCTTAAGGTTTGTAAGATTGATAATTGATGAAGAAATCAATTTGGATAAAGGTTACTTTTAAATGATTAAAGGTTCCGTTATACGTTAATTTTTCTGTACAACAAGCTAATAATATTCATAAACTCATGAATATTCATACCATTTGAATTAATTATTCCCCAGAACTTATTGTTGTTACAGAATGCACAAAGAAACATTAGCGTAGGTGTCGCAGTTTTCAGCATATCAGAGGGAATGTTTGTCTTTCTGTTTCCAGGCTTTCTTCAGTAATTTCACAATCATTTTCAAATGATTCATAATACTCAAAATATCTTTCTCATATATCATGCTAAAACTGGCAACTTTCATATTCAAGTGGCCAATGGAAAGTGACATATGAAAATAAATATATAATTTGCTAGTTACATGCATTATTTTACACACTGGTAATCAAAAGTTTGAAATAATTAAGACTTCTTAAATTGTTTTTGAAAGAAGAAGGCTGAATTTATTTGATCAAAAATACAGTAAAACCACAAATATTAAGAAATATTGATACAATTTCCAATAGGCCTAGTTGTTTTCTATGAGAATGTATTGTAAAATGTAATTTATTTCTGTAAAAGCTGACTTTTCAGCATCATTACTTCAGTAAGTGTCACATGATCCTTCAGAAATCATTTTAATATGCTGTATTTTTCATATCATTTTTAAACTCTTTTCCACTATTTGAGCTCAATTCCATAAAATTACAGATGTCTAGATACTATAGCCACTAGAAAGGCACCCTAAAACAGTCCACATTCTGCACTACATCCTAAGTCTTCTAGACCAGAGTCCTGCACGGGTGACGGGTGACCCGCGAATATTGCTGAAACGGGTGAAAAACATCCTACTGTGTCGGATACGGGTGCGGGTCGGACAAGGGAGAACACGGGTCTAAACACGGGTTTTAAAAAGTCACGTGCAAACGAATATAGGCCTATATATAAAAATATATGCATGTATATTGTAGATGTGTTCCTGAAAATATGCATATACAAAAATATGCCTTGCCTGTATTTCAAGTTGATTTTCAAATCCATATCAGTTTATTTGTTCTCCTCCCAGGAGAATCACAACCGCGCGCGCGCTCTGCCTGCACTCGTCGAGATGGATCATGAGGAGTTGAAGAAAAGATAGCCGCAAATGTGGAAGTTCATCGCTGAGGAAGCACGCAGCTAACTGTGGTAACAAAACCAAGCACACGCAGTTCAATCGAACAGTATTTTTGTTATGGTTCCTGAGTTTAGTCTCTTAATAACACTGTCTTAGTAGCCTACATTAAGCCACTTTTGTACTTTTGTACATAGTATACGTTATTAGTATTATGTTTACTGAGTTTGGTCTCTTAATAACAGTGTCTTACCTACATTAAGCCACGTTAAGCGTTTTAGAATGTCCCGAAGTTGTCCTTAAGTTAATGGTCGTGTAATAACTTATGTATGCTGGCAATAAACATTTTTGTAAGTGTGTCTGTAGTAAACGTTGTTTGTACGGGAAGAAGGAGGCGGGAACCGGCGGACAATCAAAACATTTAATCAAAATAAAATGGCGGCGACAGCCCCTCACGGTCGACTGCCGCCTACATACAAACAAACACAAAATGAAAATAAAAAGCTGCAGCCCCTCACGGACGACTGCAGCGAACACAAAATAAAACATAACACAAAATCCAGGCCTGGTCCTCTCTCGTCCCTCACTGTCGTCGCTCCTCCTTTATAGTCCCTCACTCCTCCGCGAGGGCCGAGATCGCTGCGGCGCTCATCCTCCCTGATGTGCGCCGCCTCGTCCCGCCCTCACGGTCCCTCGGCCTCGCTGCTCGCCACATACCCCCAACGCCCTTCGCAGGCGATCACGGCGGCCGCGGGACCTGGGGGTAAGAACAGCGAGGTGAGAGAACGGAGCGGGGAGCATGAGGAGCGACAGAGACGAGAGAGTGGAGAGAGGAGAAAAAAAAAAAAAAAAAAAAAAAATTCTGGTCCGGTTCCCAGACACACTGCCGCTCGGTCCTCAGCCAGCCGAGAGGCTCTTCCTCGCGGTGCCATGCGGTGGTACTGGACGGCCGGTGGACGGCTCGACACTCCTCCGCCCCCTGGCGGCTGGCGGTGGCTCCTCCTTCTGAGGGCGGCCGGAAGCGAGTCCCCGTCCCGCGCTCCCTGCTCCTCCCCAACCTGGCGGACGGCAGCGCTCCGGCTCCTCCCCAATATGGCGGGCGGCAGCAGGCTTCGGCTCCGGGCAAGCGCTGGGGACTCCTTCGCCCCCTCGCGGACGGCAGCCACCCCACCTCGACCCAGGGGCACGGCAGCGAGCTCTCCGTCCCACCGACCTTCATCCGCTCCAGCACCACCGCTTCGGGCAGCCGCTCGCGGACTTCTCTCCTCCGCGCTGCCCGAACTCCGCGGCACCGCGATCCCCCTCAGCTGCGAGGGCTCTTCGACAGCGTGTCCCTCCTTCCTCCCGGGTTTCGGCACCACTGTAGTAAACGTTGTTTGTACGGGAAGAAGGAGGCGGGAACCGGCGGACAATCAAAACATTTAATCAAAATAAAATGGCGGCGACAGCCCCTCACGGTCGACTGCCGCCTACATACAAACAAACACAAAATGAAAATAAAAAGCTGCAGCCCCTCACGGACGACTGCAGCGAACACAAAATAAAACATAACACAAAATCCAGGCCTGGTCCTCTCTCGTCCCTCACTGTCGTCGCTCCTCCTTTATAGTCCCTCACTCCTCCGCGAGGGCCGAGATCGCTGCGGCGCGCAGCTGGCGCTCATCCTCCCTGATGAGCGCCGCCTCGTCCCGCCCTCACGGTCCCTCGGCCTCGCCACAGTGTCTATAATGTAATATGCTAAACTGACTTTATTGCGGGTGCGGGTCGGGCGTCGGTTCTATTTTAAGCGGGTCGGGTCGGGTGCGGATTTTAATTAGTGCTGTTGTCGGAGAAGGGGTCGGATGCGGTTTTAAGCACTGCGGGTACGGGCGGGTGCGGGTTTACAAAATCGGAGCTGTGCAGGACTCTGTTCTAGACAATAGCATTTTATATGGTCTGATTTTATGGTAGGTATTGAACTTAATGATATTAAACTACAGTGTATGGAAAAGAGAAATCAAAATTTGTATACAAAAAAAAATAAATACAATTTGCCATGTGCACCAGGAAAGACAAATTATAAACTGAAGAAGTATGCCTGTCATTCAGTATGATAAGCATTTCAATAAAACAATTCATATCATTCATATTTTTGAATAAATAGCTTCTGTGTTTAAAATTGCCCTGTGTATAATGAGCTGGTGGGTTTATGGTGAGGTGTGTTGCACACCGGGTGTGATGGGCCGCTTTGTGCCAGAAAGTCCAGGGCCACTTTTTTGCCCCAGTCCACCCCTGCTTTCCAGTGTCTTCATGCGCAGGAAGTTGTGCAACACACATGTGGCCTTCACACACACCTCTGCAACCTCTGGACTGGTTGCAATGACACGGGCGGTACATCCGCCACCAAGCTGAGAGGATGCCAAAGGCGCACTCAACTACCAACCTAGCCCGGCTGAGGCGGTAATTGAACACCCTTTTCTCTGGTGGGATGTGATGTCCAGGGTATGGCCGCAAGAGGTTGGTCATCAGTGGGAAGCCCTCATCCCCGGCAGATTGACCATTATTTGGCTTGACACCGGAGTGGTCTGGATCAGGTGATGATGGACCAGGATCGGCTTGGGTTCCTGTCAGGTCGGGGTTGGACTTCTGGTCAAGTCTCGAGCTCAAGCCCTCCACCAAGGACAGCAAGTGTTATCTCCTATCCAATACAAAGATTATATGAACATGTGAACTCATGAATGTTTTTTTTTTTTTTAGCTGATTTACAACAGAACTGAATTCTTGCAATTGCATCACTAATTGTGTTATTTTCCTGTTTATTACTGTGAAGCTGCTGTGAAACAATCTGTATTGTATAAAGCGCCGTATAAATGAAGCTGACTTGACTTGACTATAACAAGAACATGAACACAAATTTGAAAACCTCACTACAAATAATCCAGAATTGAAGATAAATGATATTAATCCTACTCTGTCTGTTACACTACCTCACACCTGAAATCACTGATCGAGTGAATCTCCTGAACTTCTCCTGAACTTCTCCAGATCATTTCTAATCCATTCATGTTGTAACACCTGCTCTAACGTCGGCCGTTTCGTTGGATCCCGGGCTAGGCACTGGCTAATCAGATCACTGCATTCTGTACACATTTTATTAAGGAGAGAGCTGGTTAGTCATGATGACCATGTGACACGAATGTTGGCAATTATGAAAACAGCATCTGGTGAACTATAAACTGAATGCATTTCAACTTGAAACATCTTACATACTTCACCTTTACCTGTTTCTAAACAGAGCCTTTGCTTTATGTGTGTGTGTTTATCGATATTCTTCACTCACCTTTGGATAAGTTGGAGTTCTGAAATGTAACTTTGGCCTGTGTGATTTCCGTTCTATTGCCAAAGGGAGAACGTCCGTTAACCATCAGGTACAACAACACCCCTAGAGCCCAGACATTTGCTGGGACGGCGTGGAATCGAGATTCTGTGAAGACTTCAGGTGGGCAGTAAGAAGGTAATCCTGTGAGCAAGACATTTTTGCACATTGTTGAGCAATTTCTTCAAAGCATCAAATAATCAGAAAGTCACTACATCCAGGTTTCCACACTCCAAAAATACTCACCACGGTATATTTTTGTCTCGTAGCCATCACCACTAAGTAGCTGACCGCAGCCAAAGTCGATCAGCTTGAGCTCTAACGTGTTTGTCTTCACCAGGAAATTCTCTGCATGAACGTCATTATGAAAAACGCCATGCTCGATGCAGTGCTGTACCGCCAGCGCAGCCTGTCGCAGGACGACCCGTGCTGTTGTTTCATCCAGTTGACACGAATGACGAATGATGAAGTCCAGCAAGCTCTCGCAGGGGTCAGGGAACTCCATTATGAGAACGAATGTCCGAGGATGTTCAAACCAGTCGTACAGTCGGACGACGTAGGGGCTTATGGGTTCATGCCTCATCATTAGCAGCAGCGCCACTTCTGTAACGAGAGGTTCGGGATGCCCGGGCTAGAGAAAAGTAGTAGACAGAAGGTTAGCTGGGTAAAAATCTGAAGAAAACCTATCATTTTTAAATGTACTTTTCTTTGATCTTTACAGACACGATCATCAGAGCCTTTCCAGGTTTATTGATCTATTACATTTACACCTAATGCTTCCTACAGGTGTATTGACTACAGTAATCAGCACTTAAACAACAAACAGCACTTAAACAACAAATACAACTTTTGACCAACTTACAATATCAAGATAACGATCATTGTCAATCTTGTGCATCTGCTTGATGGCAACCTGCAAAAAAAAAAACAGCGTTCAATAACGGTATTCAAGCGCCTGACTTTGCACATAACATTTACGATTTGAGCATCTAAGTATTAACCCATCTGTATTAAGAATGTTTTGATGCATGCAAGAGCAAAAATGTTTGTACAATTCAGCAAGATTGCTTTACCTTTTTGCCATCAAACTTCCGTGTTCCCTTGAACACTCTCCCAAAAGTTCCGGATCCAATCATCTCTCCCACGTTATAGAGAGTCTCAAAGGAGTCTGAAAAACAAAATATGAGAAATGTATGAGCTTGCAAACAAGACGATAATAATACTGTTTAAAACAATGTTGGAGAAATAATGTCTTTAATAATTTTAATAATAAATAATACTTTTACTTTAAAAAAAGGTTCCCAGTAAAATGAAATCCAATGTGACTGTACACTGCCCAGCCTTATTTCAGTCTCACCTGTTGAGCTTGTGTTCACCGGTGAAGCCTCCATAAGGCCATTTGAAGTCTCCGTTGGCTCGACGGGAACTTGACCTGGCAGCGGATGGCACATCCACTCTTCGTCGCTCCAACTGCCCTGTTCGTTTCGGCTATCCGATCTATCGCCACTCCACCTCCAATCGACGATGTACGAGCCTCTGCTGCTAAGGCTCAACGACTCTCTGCAGAACCGCCTCACTGTATTGTCCTCAGAGAGGGACAAATATGATGTGGACATGATGCCTGCTGAAGACATTTTTAATAATATTAATAATCAATGTCAATGGTGAAATTGTTACTTTATGTTTTATTTTTTTCAACTTTCTATTTTCAATGACACATTATTTTGTTAACTGAGCCATAACTTGTGTAATAAAAGCCTATTCTGACCTCTGCGAAAGCCTTTAGATGGAGTGGACGGACGTCCATGATCATCTGGGCTCTGCCGGCTGCCGCTCTGCCACTCTCTCTTCCTGTCAGTCCGACCTGTTGGCACAGAAACAGAAAACTCAGAAGACAGAAGCGCTAAATGTGTAGGAAGCTCCTGGATCTGTGATTGCTAGATCCTTTGTTTTATATTAAAAATATCAGTGCAAACAAGACGATAATAATTCTGTTTAAAACAATGTTGGAGAAATAATGTCTGCAGATTGACCATTATTTGGCTTGACGCCGGAGTGATCTGGATCAGGTGATGATGGACCATGATCGGGCTCTGGCTCCAGATCCGCTGGAGGAACAAAAGACTCCACAACATCCACATCACTGAGACAACAGCAGAGGAGCGAGCGCCTCACAGCCTTACACACGTTCCTGAGGAAAGAACGAACTCGTTTCCTCTTCTTACATTCTGTGGGTTTTTCTGAAATGAAGAAAACAAAACTGAATGATTAGAAACATCTCTGACGTCCAATTAGGCAGTGATAAAATGACATAACTTACGTTTTACTTAAAAAAAAGGTCACCAGTAAAATGAAATTCAATGTGACTGTACACTGCCCAGCCTTATTTCAGTCTCACCTGTTGAGCTCGTGATGTACGAGCCTCGGCTGCTAAGGCTCAACGACTCTCTGCAGAACCGCCTCACTATATTGTCCTCAGAGAGGGACAAATATGATGTGGACATGGTGCCTGGTCAAGACATTTTTAATAATATTAATAATCAATGTCAGTGGTCACATGAAATTGTTATTTTCAATGACACATTATTTGTTAAAGGGTTATTAGTTCACCCAAACGCCGGCGCTACGTCATATTCTCGCGCATGCGTCGTGGAGGCCTACACGGAAGACAAGAAGAGGTTGAATAAAGGCGTTATTTTGATTTTTTTTTTGGCACAAAAACTATTGACGTCGCCTCGTAAAATTATTGTAGAGCCACTGTGGTGAGATGGACTTTGTAACGACATTTTAAGTGCCTTTTATGGGTCTTGTGAGTGTAAATGTACCAGGGTTTTTCCTACATTGAAAATTTTTTGGCGGCCGCCAAAACAAATTTTTGTCCCGCCAAAGCTTTATTTGATGAGCTATTGTGATTTATGAATGATGTAGAATAGATGCTGCGCTTGTAACTGAGTGACAGAGAGACGATCAGAGCTCCTCCCTCGCTCGCACTCTCTCTGTCTTCAAAATAAGCATTCTTAGCTTTCTAATATTTCACATATTACGTTAATAAAAATCAAAAGGTCGGAAGACCGAATCCATGTTGCACGTGGCGCTATCAGACGATGTTTTCCTTTCATTGCCGCTGGGTGTGAAATGCGCTCAAAAAACATTGACTGATTCTCTGACCAGCTGACATAAAGCATACTTTCAATAAACGGGAAACAAATCGTGTCCAGTTATGAAGTGTTTTCTGTGTGTTGACAAATCTTTCGCGATGTTCTAACAGACGGGATTCGCACACAACGCGTCTGCTAATGTCCGATTCGCAACCTAATGAACCGAATCATTTTAACGACTGGTTAGAACAACTGATCTGTCCAACACTGAACTAACGAATCAGTTTAAATTTACTCAGAACACCTGAAATGAGAACACAAGTGTGCTTACACAATTTAGCAAGAGTGGGTGTAAGAGTTAGTTTTAATTATCCAGTCTTTCAGCTTATTTATGTTCATAATGTGTAGTAAAATAAATAGCCTATAAATCACTTAGTTTAGACTGTGAGGTGAACCCAGAACAAAGTTGTTGTTAGCTAGCTGATAATTTTATGAAATTGTATATGGCAGAAAATTAGGCTATTTGTTCATTTTTTAAAAACTACTTTTTAATATTGATATGATTATATACCAAAACAATTATCAGTAAATAGTGTAAAAATGAGGAACAAAAACAAACATCAAGGTATCCCACATGAAGAAATACTATAGTATATTATAGTAAAATTACTATAGTGTTTTTGAGCCATACTATAGTAAAGATACTACAGTAAATTGTAGTATATTGTATTATATTATAGTATTTACTACACTTTGTTTATTTACTGTAGTATATTTACTATAGTACAGTTCAAAAACACTATAGTATTTACTAGAGTAATTTTACTATAATATACTATAGTATTTTTTCATGTGGGATCAAAATAAGATAAGCAAAAGTTACAAACTTTCTTTGAATTTATTTAAAATGTATTGTCAGTATTGCGCTTGCAGATCATGTGGGTAGGGGACTTTTTTTACTGTGCGTGCGTGTGTCATGTCTGTCAGCCACCACCGAAGACCATTTTTGACCCAGGAAAAACCCTGTGTACTGAATGCCAATGGAGGCCTATCTGAGGCCTTCTCAGCCATCAGCTTTCAACAAAAAATATCTTCATTTGTGTTCCGAAGATGAAGGTCTTAAGGGTGTCGAACGACATGAGGGTGAGTAATTAATGACATCATTTTCATTTTTGGGTGAACTAACCCTTTAACTGAGCCATAACTTGTGTAATAAAAGCCTATTCTGACCTCTGCGAAAGCCTTTAGATGGAGTGGACGGACGTCCATGATCATCTGGGCTCTGCCGGCTGCCGCTCTGCCACGCTCTCTTCCTGTCAGTCTGACCTGTGGGCACAGAAACAGAAAACTCAGAAGACAGAAGCGCTAAATGTGTAGGAAGCTCCTGGATCTGTGATCTGGGTCTGGTCTGGCAGCGTATCCTGGGGGCCAGTTGCATAAACTAAGCCATTACGTTAAGACAGTGTCTTAAGATCTAGTATGAGCCACTAGCAGTTAGGCAAGTCTATGTTTTTATGTAACTGATTTAAAAAAAATGTATGAACAGTCTTAAAGAAAAAAAATGTATGTCTAACTTGTAAGACTAGTCTTAACGGTTTATGCAACCGGCCCAGGCCTGATCACGGTCATCAGAACACTGTCTGTCTCCAAACCTCCTGACCAGCCGTCTGAGAGAAAGCAGCTCTCCTGGATATGGAGCGGCCCGAGGCTGAAATATTTCAGTAACATAACATAACTAACGTTAAAGCACTCACCTTCTCTTTCACCCATCATCTTCGCCATCGACATCCTCCTTCAATCTGGAACAAAAACAATACAAAACACAAAACAAAACAAAACAACACACAATACAATACAATAAACTCTCCTCAAAAATACTCCTCCAAAAAAAAAGAAAACAAAAACAAAGAATTAATCAAACTCGACACTCCTAAAATAAGAAAAGAACAATAAGATAAAAGTATCTACAACTCAAAAATGTAACTCTGTAAAGGATATCTCCTGCGATGTTCTTCCAGAATAAAAGTCTCGTCTCCTCCAAACAGCTTCAAAATTTCAAGGTCAGCACAGAAAATATTCTGCAAAAGTTTGTGAAATCGCCTCAGTCGTCTCTCTCAACAACAGATCAACAACACAATCGGTGCGTGTCTGAGTCTGCGTCAGAATTCATAACAGGCGTCGCCATAGCAACTAAAACGTGAATCATTCATATGAGCGGAGCCGTGAGCGCGCATCGATCTGAACACATTTATTGAATAGTTACAAACTTCATTTGGACGTTTTCTTTATTAAAAAGTTTGAACCTGTTTCATTGACTCAGTTCAAAACTTTGATTCAGTGATTCCTCTGCATCATCATCACTCAGAAATGCTAGATGTCTGTGCATGCATCAAAATGTGTTGGTAAATACTTTGATTTATTTATTTTTACTATATTTTTGCATATGAATAAAAAATATTAAATAATGTTTCCTTGTATTAGTTTAACCTCTCAATCCGCAGTGGTGCATTAAAGGATTAATGAAATGATAAATTATTAATTTAATGCTTCATTTAGCATTTAATTAAATGCTAAAGGACCGGCCACTTAAACATCAGCATAATAAATGCAGTTACTCATCTTTCATCTCCTATCGTGCAGATCCGATCGGACGAATCCAATAAACACCAGCATGTAAGTGTAAGGGTCCACTCTGAAAAATAGAGGGGGGCAAACAAAAAATCCTCCTTCATTTACTTGAGCGTATTTGAGTTATATTAGTAATTAATCACGTCCATTTTCAATGCAATAGCGAGTATTCTGAGGATCTCCCCTGCAGTTTAGAGTCTTCAGCTCCAGTTAAACCCTCCCAGGTCTCTCTCCTTCAATCACAGGCCTTCTGATGACTCATTATATACAGGAAGCGCATTACAGGCTCCGTGAGGTGTCAGTCAAAGCGGCTATGGTTTTGGTTGGATAAAGGCAGGCAATGCCTAGCCAATGCCTTGCCAACAAAGGTTTGATTGATGGACGTTGTAACCAATCAAAAGGCATCATCTTGCGAGAGCACACCGCAGTGGAGACTGGCACTTCTTATCAACTAAATTAGTTTTTTACACTTTGTAAATTCTGTAATAGTTGCTTTAGTTTTTCAGTAACTGTATATATCCATTATAATTAGCAGTTTATTGCAGATTTATTTGAATGAAACGCTACTCTTTACAATTACAAATCTTCTGAAATAAAGGGCCTTTTTGAAAGGACGCCTAGAGGTTTTTTTTTTTTTTTTTGACATAAAAGCTTACAGAAGCTACATTTGTAAGAGTATCATCCTCAAATTTGAATCACAACATGATCAGAAATGCAGTTTTATATTTAGGTTATTTTCAGGCCTTTAACATTAAAGTATCATACATTTTTCCCTGAGTGAATTTCAATACAACTTTTCAGGGTAGAGGAGGCGTGTGTAACAGAGTTAAAAAGAAAATTAATTCTAAATATATTCATGGTGTTTAATTACATGAAATTAGAGGTTAAAACAAATCAAATGGTGTTTTAGTGCCCCCTAGTGGTTATCGCATTGCAGACATTCAGGATTTTGTCCTTGCGTGCCTACCGTAGTTCAGCAGAAAATGGCTGACACTGCTGTGGGTAAGCGTGTTTCTTCTCTCTTCTGTGTATTGTGTATAAAAATGTGATAAGAGTGTTTCATACGATTTTGTTTCAATTGTGAATGTTTGTAGAGATTATATCAACAAATGTACAATGAGTTGGATGGGTTTATATGTCCGATGGAAACTTTTAGTAATTAACGTTGTGCCTCGTATCTCATACTGAACACACAGTTAACGTTACCCTTAAAGAGAGAGTTTGTTCATTTTATGTTTTTCTGATTTCAGTGGTTTATGTCTGCAGTGTTTGCAACCAATTTAATACATTGTAATGTATTCCTCAGGTATGTGATTTTTCATGTTTATTTTGTTAACATGGAATTGTTATAAGTTGTATGGAGTTCAGCAGAAAATGGCTGACACTGCTGTGGTGGTTTATGTCTGCAGTGTTTGCAACCAATTTAATACATTGTAATGTATTCCTCAGAACATTGCTGCGGAGAATAAAAGAACAGACAACCAGAGTTTTGTTGCGTCGTCCATTAAGTTTGTGACGGTTGTGTGGATGTGTAGAGGCCACGTCAGAGACTACAATCGTTACACGTGCAAGATGGCGCCCTGATCACATGTACGTTTGTGAGCTCAGCAATCCCAAACTGTTTTATAATAGTTACAACGAAACTTTTTTTTTGTTGAGAATTTCCATTTATTAATGTCTTGAATTTTTGGAACAACGATAATGGGAGGATCTGAAAAGAGGAAAGGTGTGAAGAAGTCAGGGAAAACAGTGTCGGATACTCCTGCTGGATCTGCTGGCACAGGTGACGATAAACAAGCAGTCGAACGACATAACAGTACTCCTGCAACCGGGGTATTGAAGGACAGTTTGCTAGCCTAGAAATCTAGACGCACCCTAGCGTAGGGTTGCCACCCGTCCCGTAAAATACGGAATCGTCCCGTATTTACAAGCAAAATGACGCGTTCCGTATCAAACCAATACGGGACGCGATTTGTCCCGTATTTTACACAGGTCCACACATAGTTCAATAAACACATACGGAGTTTGCAGTGTGGAGGATACTGATAGCAAATATAAAGAATCAATTTCACAATAAGTAGTACAGGAGCTCATTTGTGCGTGATTGCGGGCTTTGTTGCTATAGCGGCGGAGTCTCGAGAACATGCGCTGTGCCAGAGTGTGCCTGTAAACTTGCGCGGTTTTTTAAAAACACGTCGAGCTTGCGTTGCGTCCACCGTTTGAAGAACGCAAGGGGATCTCCAGATATAGAACTGAATTAATATCAAAAAGGTATCAATGGGTCTGTCCAGTAACTCATGATGAACCTCAGGCCAACTGCACACTTTATGAGAAGCATTTCAGTGTCTCAGACTGTCTGACTGTGGTGACAGACCAGTCTATGTGACAGACACATCCGTGCTTCTAAAGGTAGGCCTATAGTTTTTTTTAATGGATAATATATTAATATAATATTCCAATACATTATCAGAGCTTGGCAGACAGAATTATTATTTTTTTAGACAGGTTAATTTATAGATTCTAGCCTAATAAATGTTATTATTAATTTATCATTTATTTAGGCTATATCATACATAATAAATAATCCTGTCATTTAAAGTTTATGACATTTAAAAAATATTTAGATAAAAATGGGACAAATAATTACACGATAATATAGTCATAATTTAAGTAAATTATTCAAAGAAAATAAACATTTTTAAAATTCAAAAAAGTGATTAGGCCTGGTTCAGAATGACTTCTTAAAGGGACAGTTCACCCAAAAATGAAAATTCTGTCATCATTTATTCACCCTCAAGTTGTTCCAAACATGTATACATTTCTTTGTTATGTTGAACACGTAGGAAGATTACTGTGGAAGTCAATGGTGCCCCCAAAGCAGCCTGGTACAAACTTTCTTCAAAATATCTTCTTTTGTGTAGGCCTACAGGAGAACAAAGAAACTCATACAGGTTTGGAACATCATGAGGCGTCATAAGTGCACCAAATAGGCTAAGAGTTCTTTAGAATTAAATAAAATAATCAAATGTAAAATAATATAGCATGTGTTCTGTTGCAAATTCACGTACTTGATCTTATGTTTTCTTATGGTTTATTATTGAGCTGTCAAGTTGTTAATGTTGAAATAATCATTTCATGACGTATTCTTTATTTCTGCCCTTTATGCAATTGTTTTTTAGGGGATTTTTTTTTTCGGGGGTGGATATTTGCTGTCAAAGTGAGGCCAAAGTGAATGGGAGTCAATGGGATGCTAACAGCAGGTGATGGCTTGGTTAGCAATGGCTGCCCCTATGGAAGGTACACTTTCCGGGGGCTGGATTACCCCGTTGGGAAAAACCAAACTCTGGTCAGGCCAATCACAGCGTGTGTAGAGTCGGTGGGCGGGCTTTACATAATGACGGTACGAGTTGCGGAGGTTCTGCGTGCCACTCGTAAACACAGAAGCTGGCGAACAGCGGTCTTTTGAATCGGCTTTGACTCTGGAAGACTTGGAGTTAAGCTTGGAGTTAAGCCGTAGTCAACGCTTCTCGTTTACTTTGAATGGGTGACGTCATGCGTTGCCGAACTGAATTGTGGGTTCCGTTGCGTCGCTTCACTCGCGTTGCAAGCATAGGTTGCAAGCGGCAAAAGTTGAAGATTTCTCAACTTTTCAAGCGCCAACGCAGGCGTCATCCAATCAGATCACCCTATGCAAATATCCTAGAGCAGACGCTAGCCAATAGCGTTCGTTTAAAACACTGGTGAATGAAGAGTGAAGAACGATCTAAAATGGAGGAAAAGCTAATAATTGCGGTGGGTAATCACCCGGTCCTTTACGACCAACAAGGCCGGACTTACCATTGGGCTTGACTGGGCTGAAGCCCATGGGCCCCGCCCAATAGGGGGCCCCGCCCTTTTACGTTGATTTTTTTCAATAATATGTCAGTCATTTAATTTTTAATTTAAAGTTTGTTGATTGGAAAACGTGCGTGCTTATTGGGCGCGAAAAGGTCCGAAATCCGTTCAAAATAAGGATGCTAATGTCAAGGCTTCTGAACGCCACTACAAACATCAGAAGAGACTCGATTGATGTCAGAAGTTCGCTTCGTTTGGATGATGTGAACACGGTCTTCCGAACTCGGGTGCGCACCCGCGAACCGTACCAGAGTCCCCTTAAAAAGGGTGGTCTGGGGTACGGTTCATGTGAACTCCGGTACGGTTCGCTGCTGATGTGAACGCAATCGTACTAAATCGCGGAAGTGAACCGATATTAATTACATATGATTTGATAAAAATGTGTGTTTGTGTGTGTTTCACTCATTTCCGCAATCGCAATCGAACTCGGGTTCGTTCCAGGCAATCGAACCAAGTGTGAAAGCACCCTAAAACTCATTTGAATGGTGAGTACTTGCCCAGAGAATGGTTGCTCTACCCACCATCCATCGGTTGTGTATTTTGTTTTGCTTGCCGCCTTTTTGGCAAAGTTTGCCGGTCAATCCCTTTTTGAGTCTGGCTATATGTGATGTAGTAGACATACTGTAGGTCAAAGTCAGCCTAACACTTCCTATATGTGTATGGAGATGTATATAATCTATACAATATGTCAGCACTTACCAAGAACAGTTTTTTTTTTTTTAAGATTTATACACTCATAGATTTAGCTATTTATATGTAATACAAATGATTTGTTTTTCAATATGGTTTCCAGGTAAATAAGTGTTTTATTCTCATTCTGACCAAGACATTTGTGCATTGCAATAAACACATGATCACTTTGAACTTTTTTAATCATTATTTATTTATTTATTGGAAAACTTTTTCAAGCTTCAATCAGTGGTCATATAAATACATTTTCACGTTTTGTATTTTTTCTTTTTTTTTTTACATGTAACACTGTATACTGTACCAGTCACCTTTTGAAATTAGCTTTGCACTTCAAATAACGATTGGATCGATTATATTGTTACGCCACCAGATGGCGACAAATTACTTTTAAAAAACATTTGTCATTGAATCGTTCATTCAGGAGATTGGTTCAAAGATGCTGATTCATCTATGAAACGATTGTATTTGATTGAGGAATTTAATCATTCATTCAAACCCAAGTTTTTTTTAAATAAATAATTCAGATTAATTAAAAATTTTTATAGACTTCAGCAATTAACATAAATTATGTTATTTTGTTTAGTTGTTTGTTCAGAATCGTGATCTCTATTTTTATTCTCAGTTTATCCAGAATTGTGTTGCTCTAATACATAGCTTATGTATCATTTTGTTCTATTTAAAGTAATGTATAGAAGGTAGGGCCCGAAAGTGACTCAAGCCCAGGGGCCCCCACCACCCTAAGTCCTGCCCTGACGACCAATCATTGTTTACATACTGGGACACAAACCGGAGAGACCAGGCCTGGAAGGAGGTGGCAGAGACGGTTGGAGAATCTGGTATGTATCATGCTTGTATTCTGTCCGTGTACTCTGTTTATCATTGAATGACAGGCAGCATATCATATCATGTGTGGATCAAATAGGCGCTATCGCCCAGCCAAATGAGGAATAAAATATTAAAGTGATCAGTTTTCATACACAAAATAATGAATTACATTTGAGTGGAAGGTGGATTTGACCGTTTATCTGTCAGTTGGCTGGTAGATGGTAAACGCTTAAAAAAATGTATTTATTATGAACCTTGCATAATTGAAATCTATACCAGAACCTGTTTTATTTGGCATGTTTAATTCAGTTCTTATTTTAATAACTAAACAAGTTTAAACACTTGAGCAACACTTGTTGTATTTGAATTAATTGTTTAATTTATTTACATTTTTGCATGTCAGAGGATACATGTAGGACCCGATGGAAGTCACTGGGGGACAGATTTAGGAAGGAGAAGAAAAAAGAAAGGGAAATGACAAGGAGTGGGGCAGGGTCGCCTGGGACCCAACCCTGGCGTTTCATGGCGGTGTTGGGATTTCTCACACCATTCCTTCATGACCGTGAGACGTCCAGCAACATCCCCAGACGACCTCTGCCCCCTTCACATCAGTCCATCAGTCCAGAGCCAGAGGAGGACAGCCAGGTCAGAGAAGACAGCCAGGCCATCACCCAGCAAGCCCCTTCAAGCAGAGGAGATGAGGCAGGCAGTGACACAGGCAGGCAGAACCTAACAAAGCTCTCAAATACATTATTATTTCAGTACTATCAAGGAGGGTTAAGTCATTTAGAAAATCAATGTCAATCTGTGTAGAGCTGAACCATATGCTGCAAAGTTTAGGCCACACAACCGTTGACACCTAATGCGTAATAACGTTATATAATAAATTATTTCAAAGAATGATTTGACATTAAAATCATGCCATGTTCATTGATTATCAATTGTTGCTGTAACTATGCAGGCAGACAGACAGAGCAGGAGGAAACTGTCGAGATCAATGACAAGGGTAGGAAGAGAAAAAAAAAGGGAAATGTCTTCTTTTGAGAGAGGACTGTTGGCAGCAATTGAGCCCCTGACGCAGATGACCACGCTGCCACATCCACCACCACCGCCGCCGCCTCCAACACCAGCAGCAGATGAAGACGAGGTTTTCTTTCAGAGCCTCTTGCCGTCCCTTCGTAGGCTTTCTGTGCTGAGGAGGGCCAGGCTTCTGCACACACACATACATATTACATACATACAGCACTAAAATAAACATATTAAAATAATCGTATGGCTGTATTGTTTTCTCATGTTCATATAGAATAATACAGTAAGTATTTTAAATTTGTCGTATCATACAGCGCTGTCGACGCAATACAATCACTTAAAGGGATAGTTCTCCCAAAAATGTAAATTCTGTCATCATTTACTCACCCTCAAGTTGTTCCAAACCTGTATGAGTTTCTTTGTTCTGTGAAGGCCTTTGTATTTTCTCTCCAGTGAAAATCTGCTCAAATCATGAATGTATTAGTTGAAAACAGGGCTGAAAGGGCAAAGGCTATGTACATTATGACATGGTGATGAAAATATAAAACCAACATGTTAATTTAATGTAAAAAATAATTGTTATGACACTTGGAATCTGCACTTTTAAGAAAAATATAGGTAGCTCTTAAAAGAGCTTTTGGGTTTTGTGGCTCTGAAAAGAGCCTTTGGCGTATTCTATGAATTCGGCTGCCATGGCACTGCACCCTCCTGGTTGAAGTAGTAGGCACAGTACGTCTCTCGGAGTTGGATAGCTCTACGGGTGGCATTGTTGGAGCCCATCCTTGGTGCATCTCGCAGGGCCTCAGGAGCTGAAGATGGCTCAATGGTGGGTTCAGCTCTGTGTGCGCATCTTCTCCCCCTTTCCAGCAGGGGCGGACTGGCCATCTGGCGTACCGGGCGTTTTCCCGGTGGGCCGCTGGACAATGTGGGCCTGCCCGTTGCTACGTAAATATATGAAGAATAAATTATAGTAAAACTACGTAGCCTATATCCTTCCGTCAGCCCAGACGAATGGCCCGCGCAGCCCTCTTGAGGCAAAACTCCATGCAAAACTCTAATCTATAGCCTGCTCAGTCCCAGTGTCTCAGTGGTGTAAAAGCGCTCGTCAATGTCAAAATGTTTGCGATATCCAATCAAATTCAACGAGGCGGGATTTACTGTGCACAGCAGCCGAGCAGCGCGGGCGACACTTGAATGCGAGCCGAGGTAAGAGCTGAATACGAGTCAATGGGCAGCAATATTTCCCGACTGTTAACGATTTTAAAAATGTTAAACGACAGACATTAATTTCCAGGGATGTAAACTACTGTTGAGCTTTCAGAATGAATCAGATTATAATGCCTTTTACGTTATTCGTCGTCAAAGAATGCACAAAGAAACATTAGCGTAGGTGTCGCAGTTTTCAGCATATCAGAGGGAATGTTTGTCTTTCTGTTTCCAGGCTTTCTTCAGTAATTTCACAATCATTTTCAAATGATTCATAATACTCAAAATATCTTTCTCATATATCATGCTAAAACTGGCAACTTTCATATTCAAGTGGCCAATGGAAAGTGACATATGAAAATAAATATATAATTTGCTAGTTACATGCATTATTTTACACACTGGTAATCAAAAGTTTGAAATAATTAAGACTTCTTAAATTGTTTTTGAAAGAAGAAGGCTGAATTTATTTGATCAAAAATACAGTAAAACCACAAATATTAAGAAATATTGATACAATTTCCAATAGGCCTAGTTGTTTTCTATGAGAATGTATTGTAAAATGTAATTTATTTCTGTAAAAGCTGACTTTTCAGCATCATTACTTCAGTAAGTGTCACATGATCCTTCAGAAATCATTTTAATATGCTGTATTTTTCATGTCATTTTTAAACTCTTTTCCACTATGTAAATTTCCATCCATTAGCCCAAAAACCGAAAACTAATGACGTGGTCAAAAGGAATTCTGCGTTTAAGCCTTTTCAGCCTTTAGGTGAAGTTCATTTATTGATATCTCATTTTAAATCTGACTCCATTAATAATTGTATCTGACTCCAATTCTATCTGACTCCATAAAGTGTGCTACATTTAGAGTTTATCAGCTGATTTGAAAATTAGTTGCGATTTAATTTAGATCAATGATTTTTCTTAGTATCACTTATTTTCAAATATTAATATCCTCCATGGGACACGGAATCTCAAATAGGCTAAGCGTCCGGATTTCGCTTGCTCTAACGGTCACAGATTAGTCAGTTCTGATATTACAGAGGATTGCAGGGTGAACTATCTTACCTCTAAGTGAGTCACACATGTGAAACATGTAATTTTAGTGATAGACACGGAAACTGCAACTTATAATAACAGTGGCAGGTCAGAAATCAGGTTTTCCCTCATGCATGGCTCAATGCTCCCGCTATGGAGTTCCCAGTATGGCCTGCCCTGGCAGGGAGATCTGCGGTAACTCCTACAAAACTCCGCATGGACATGAATAAAATAATGATTTCAGAAAGATACAGAATAAATCAAGATTAACATTTATTTCGGCCAGACAGGAAAAGTAAATACGTAAACAAGAATCCATGGTACACAACTGATCAGCGTAAAAACATAAAACACAATTGCAAAGCAATATGAAAATAATTTAAAAGAGTCATCATGTCTGGCACATCTACATGCAGTTTGCACGGGGGGTCTGATTGCAGAATATTCCCCCAGAGAGTTAGAACATCCAACCTTAAATACTCCAACTAGAACAAAAGGGCTGTAAATACTTGCAACACCCCCACCTGGTTTTGGGGGAGTGGATCAGATATCTTTGAAGAGACTACTCAAAGGAGAACTGAATTCTCATTAGTTTTCCAATCTTTCTAATACTACCAGTGACTGCAGTGAAACTGAGACCATTTTACCATTCGCACTGAGACCTTTAAAAAGACATCAAACATGAAAAGGATAAAACAATACATTTACAAATAACATCATCACTGATATATCTGCATTTGGTGACTTGAAACCAGGACAAGGAGAGGGCAAAATGGGGAGGGGGGAGGAATGTTTGTCAGGGTGTTGTCACAGTTTCTGTGAGATCTTTTCCTCAAGATTAGTGACTTTTATTGTTCAATTGCTGAGGTATGTATCTCAGCTTTTGTCTTAGCACCAAAACCGACTCTTACAACTATTTGAGCTCAATTCCATAAAATTACAGATGTCTAGATACTATAGCCACTAGAAAGGCACCCTAAAACAGTCCACATTCTGCACTACATCCTAAGTCTTCTAGACCAGAGTCCTGCACGGGTGACGGGTGACCCGCGAATATTGCTGAAACGGGTGAAAAACATCCTACTGTGTCGGATACGGGTGCGGGTCGGACAAGGGAGAACACGGGTCTAAACACGGGTTTTAAACAGTCACGTGCAAACGAATATAGGCCTATATATAAAAATATATGCATGTATATTGTAGATGTGTTCCTAAAAATATGCATATACAAAAATATGCCTTGCCTGTATTTCAAGTTGATTTTCAAATCCATATCAGTTTATTTGTTCTCCTCCCAGGAGAATCACAACCGCGCGCGCGCTCTGCCTGCACTCGTCGAGATGGATCATGAGGAGTTGAAGAAAAGATAGCCGCAAATGTGGAAGTTCATCGCTGAGGAAGCACGCAGCTAACTGTGGTAACAAAACCAAGCACACGCAGTTCAATCGAACAGTATTTTTGTTATGGTTCCTGAGTTTAGTCTCTTAATAACACTGTCTTAGTAGCCTACATTAAGCCACTTTTGTACTTTTGTACATAGTATACGTTATTAGTATTATGTTTACTGAGTTTGGTCTCTTAATAACAGTGTCTTACCTACATTAAGCCACGTTAAGCGTTTTAGAATGTCCCGAAGTTGTCCTTAAGTTAATGGTCGTGTAATAACTTATGTATGCTGGCAATAAACATTTTTGTAAGTGTGTCTGTAGTAAACGTTGTTTGTACGGGAAGAAGGAGGCGGGAACCGGCGGACAATCAAAACATTTAATCAAAATAAAATGGCGGCGACAGCCCCTCACGGTCGACTGCCGCCTACATACAAACAAACACAAAATGAAAATAAAAAGCTGCAGCCCCTCACGGACGACTGCAGCGAACACAAAATAAAACATAACACAAAATCCAGGCCTGGTCCTCTCTCGTCCCTCACTGTCGTCGCTCCTCCTTTATAGTCCCTCACTCCTCCGCGAGGGCCGAGATCGCTGCGGCGCGCAGCTGGCGCTCATCCTCCCTGATGTGCGCCGCCTCGTCCCGCCCTCACGGTCCCTCGGCCTCGCTGCTCGCCACATACCCCCAACGCCCTTCGCAGGCCGGGGGGCACTCCCGAGTCTGCGCTCTAATCGGGGGGGCGATCACGGCGGCCGCGGGACCTGGGGGTAAGAACAGCGAGGTGAGAGAACGGAGCGGGGAGCATGAGGAGCGACAGAGACGAGAGAGTGGAGAGAGGAGAAAAGAAAAAAAAAGAAAAAAAAAATTCTGGTCCGGTTCCCAGACACACTGCCGCTCGGTCCTCAGCCAGCCGAGAGGCTCTTCCTCGCGGTGCCATGCGGTGGTACTGGACGGCCGGTGGACGGCTCGACACTCCTCCGCCCCCTGGCGGCCGGCGGTGGCTCCTCCTTCTGAGGGCGGCCGGAAGCGAGTCCCCGTCCCGCGCTCCCTGCTCCTCCCCAACCTGGCGGACGGCAGCGCTCCGGCTCCTCCCCAATATGGCGGGCGGCAGCAGGCTTCGGCTCCGGGCAAGCGCTGGGGACTCCTTCGCCCCCTCGCGGACGGCAGCCACCCCACCTCGACCCAGGGGCACGGCAGCGAGCTCTCCGTCCCACCGACCTTCATCCGCTCCAGCACCACCGCTTCGGGCAGCCGCTCGCGGACTTCTCTCCTCCGCGCTGCCCGAACTCCGCGGCACCGCGATCCCCCTCAGCTGCGAGGGCTCTTCGACAGCGTGTCCCTCCTTCCTCCCGGGTTTCGGCACCACTGTAGTAAACGTTGTTTGTACGGGAAGAAGGAGGCGGGAACCGGCGGACAATCAAAACATTTAATCAAAATAAAATGGCGGCGACAGCCCCTCACGGTCGACTGCCGCCTACAAACAAACAAACACAAAATGAAAATAAAAAGCTGCAGCCCCTCACGGACGACTGCAGCGAACACAAAATAAAACATAACACAAAATCCAGGCCTGGTCCTCTCTCGTCCCTCACTGTCGTCGCTCCTCCTTTATAGTCCCTCACTCCTCCGCGAGGGCCGAGATCGCTGCGGCGCGCAGCTGGCGCTCATCCTCCCTGATGAGCGCCGCCTCGTCCCGCCCTCACGGTCCCTCGGCCTCGCTGCTCGCCACAGTGTCTATAATGTAATATGCTAAACTGACTTTATTGCGTGTGCGGGTCGGGCGTCGGTTCTATTTTAAGCGGGTCGGGTCGGGTGCGGATTTTAATTAGTGCTGTTGTCGGAGAAGGGGTCGGATGCGGTTTTAAGCACTGCGGGTACGGGCGGGTGCGGGTTTACAAAATCGGAGCTGTGCAGGACTCTGTTCTAGACAATAGCATTTTATATGGTCTGATTTTATGGTAGGTATTGAACTTAATGATATTAAACTACAGTGTATGGAAAAGAGAAATCAAAATTTGTATACAAAAAAAAATAAATACAATTTGCCATGTGCACCAGGAAAGACAAATTATAACCTGAAGAAGTATGCCTGTCTTTCAGTATGATAAGCATTTCAATAAAACAATTCATATAATTCATATTTTTGAATAAATAGCTTCTGTGTTTAAAATTGCCCTGTGTATAATGAGCTGGTGGGTTTATGGTGAGGTGTGTTGCACACCGGGTGTGATGGGCCGCTTTGTGCCAGAAAGTCCAGGGCCACTTTTTTGCCCCAGTCCACCCCTGCTTTCCAGTGTCTTCATGCGCAGGAAGTTGTGCAACACACATGTGGCCTTCACACACACCTCTGCAACCTCTGGACTGGTTGCAATGACACGGGCGGTACATCCGCCACCAAGCTGAGAGGATGCCAAAGGCGCACTCAACTACCAACCTAGCCCGGCTGAGGCGGTAATTGAACACCCTTTTCTCTGGTGGGATGTGATGTCCAGGGTATGGCCGCAAGAGGTTGGTCATCAGTGGGAAGCCCTCATCCCCGGCAGATTGACCATTATTTGGCTTGACACCGGAGTGGTCTGGATCAGGTGATGATGGACCAGGATCGGCTTGGGTTCCTGTCAGGTCGGGGTTGGACTTCTGGTCAAGTCTCGAGCTCAAGCCCTCCACCAAGGACAGCAAGTGTTATCTCCTATCCAATACAAAGATTATATGAACATGTGAACTCATGAATGTTTTTTTTTTTTTTAGCTGATTTACAACAGAACTGAATTCTTGCAATTGCATCACTAATTGTGTTATTTTCCTGTTTATTACTGTGAAGCTGCTGTGAAACAATCTGTATTGTATAAAGCGCCGTATAAATGAAGCTGACTTGACTTGACTATAACAAGAACATGAACACAAATTTGAAAACCTCACTACAAATAATCCAGAATTGAAGATAAATGATATTAATCCTATCAAATAATCAGAAAGTCACTACATCCAGGTTTCCACACTCCAAAAATACTCACCACGGTATATTTTTGTCTCGTAGGCATCACCACTAAGTAGCTGACCGCAGCCAAAGTCGATCAGCTTGAGCTCTAACGTGTTTGTCTTCACCAGGAAATTCTCTGCATGAACGTCATTATGAAAAACGCCATGCTCGATGCAGTGCTGTACCGCCAGCGCAGCCTGTCGCAGGACGACCCGTGCTGTTGTTTCATCCAGTTGACACGAATGACGAATGATGAAGTCCAGCAAGCTCTCGCAGGGGTCAGGGAACTCCATTATGAGAACGAATGTCCGAGGATGTTCAAACCAGTCGTACAGTCGGACGACGTAGGGGCTTATGGGTTCATGCCTCATCATTAGCAGCAGCGCCACTTCTGTAACGAGAGGTTCGGGATGCCCGGGCTAGAGAAAAGTAGTAGACAGAAGGTTAGCTGGGTAAAAATCTGAAGAAAACCTATCATTTTTAAATGTACTTTTCTTTGATCTTTACAGACACGATCATCAGAGCCTTTCCAGGTTTATTGATCTATTACATTTACACCTAATGCTTCCTACAGGTGTATTGACTACAGTAATCAGCACTTAAACAACAAACAGCACTTAAACAACAAATACAACTTTTGACCAACTTACAATATCAAGATAACGATCATTGTCAATCTTGTGCATCTGCTTGATGGCAACCTGCAAAAAAAAAAACAGCGTTCAATAACGGTATTCAAGCGCCTGACTTTGCACATAACATTTACGATTTGAGCATCTAAGTATTAACCCATCTGTATTAAGAATGTTTTGATGCATGCAAGAGCAAAAATGTTTGTACAATTCAGCAAGATTGCTTTACCTTTTTGCCATCAAACTTCCGTGTTCCCTTGAACACTCTCCCAAAAGTTCCGGATCCAATCATCTCTCCCACGTTATAGAGAGTCTCAAAGGAGTCTGAAAAACAAAATATGAGAAATGTATGAGCTTGCAAACAAGACGATAATAATACTGTTTAAAACAATGTTGGAGAAATAATGTCTTTAATAATTTTAATAATAAATAATACTTTTACTTTAAAAAAAGGTTCCCAGTAAAATGAAATCCAATGTGACTGTACACTGCCCAGCCTTATTTCAGTCTCACCTGTTGAGCTCGTGTTCACCGGTGAAGCCTCCATAAGGCCATTTGAAGTCTCCGTTGGCTCGACGGGAACTTGACCTGGCAGCGGATGGCACATCCACTCTTCGTCGCTCCAACTGCCCTGTTCGTTTCGGCTATCCGATCTATCGCCACTCCACCTCCAATCGACGATGTACGAGCCTCTGCTGCTAAGGCTCAACGACTCTCTGCAGAACCGCCTCACTGTATTGTCCTCAGAGAGGGACAAATATGATGTGGACATGATGCCTGCTGAAGACATTTTTAATAATATTAATAATCAATGTCAATGGTGAAATTGTTACTTTATGTTTTATTTTTTTCAACTTTCTATTTTCAATGACACATTATTTTGTTAACTGAGCCATAACTTGTGTAATAAAAGCCTATTCTGACCTCTGCGAAAGCCTTTAGATGGAGTGGACGGACGTCCATGATCATCTGGGCTCTGCCGGCTGCCGCTCTGCCACTCTCTCTTCCTGTCAGTCCGACCTGTTGGCACAGAAACAGAAAACTCAGAAGACAGAAGCGCTAAATGTGTAGGAAGCTCCTGGATCTGTGATTGCTAGATCCTTTGTTTTATATTAAAAATATCAGTGCAAACAAGACGATAATAATTCTGTTTAAAACAATGTTGGAGAAATAATGTCTGCAGATTGACCATTATTTGGCTTGACGCCGGAGTGATCTGGATCAGGTGATGATGGACCAGGATCGGGCTCTGGCTCCAGATCCGCTGGAGGAACAAAAGACTCCACAACATCCACATCACTGAGACAACAGCAGAGGAGCGAGCGCCTCACAGCCTTACACACGTTCCTGAGGAAAGAACGAACTCGTTTCCTCTTCTTACATTCTGTGGGTTTTTCTGAAATGAAGAAAACAAAACTGAATGATTAGAAACATCTCTGACGTCCAATTAGGCAGTGATAAAATGACATAACTTACGTTTTACTTAAAAAAAAGGTCACCAGTAAAATGAAATTCAATGTGACTGTACACTGCCCAGCCTTATTTCAGTCTCACCTGTTGAGCTCGTGATGTACGAGCCTCGGCTGCTAAGGCTCAACGACTCTCTGCAGAACCGCCTCACTATATTGTCCTCAGAGAGGGACAAATATGATGTGGACATGGTGCCTGGTCAAGACATTTTTAATAATATTAATAATCAATGTCAGTGGTCACATGAAATTGTTATTTTCAATGACACATTATTTGTTAAAGGGTTAGTTCACCCAAACGCCGGCGCTACGTCATATTCTCGCGCATGCGTCGTGGAGGCCTACACGGAAGACAAGAAGAGGTTGAATAAAGGCGTTATTTTGATTTTTTTTTTGGCACAAAAACTATTGACGTCGCCTCGTAAAATTATTGTAGAGCCACTGTGGTGAGATGGACTTTGTAACGACATTTTAAGTGCCTTTTATGGGTCTTGTGAGTGTAAATGTACCAGGGTTTTTCCTACATTGAAAATTTTTTGGCGGCCGCCAAAACAAATTTTTGTCCCGCCAAAGCTTTATTTGATGAGCTATTGTGATTTATGAATGATGTAGAATAGATGCTGCGCTTGTAACTGAGTGACAGAGAGACGATCAGAGCTCCTCCCTCGCTCGCACTCTCTCTGTCTTCAAAATAAGCATTCTTAGCTTTCTAATATTTCACATATTACGTTAATAAAAATCAAAAGGTCGGAAGACCGAATCCATGTTGCACGTGGCGCTATCAGACGATGTTTTCCTTTCATTGCCGCTGGGTGTGAAATGCGCTCAAAAAACATTGACTGATTCTCTGACCAGCTGACATAAAGCATACTTTCAATAAACGGGAAACAAATCGTGTCCAGTTATGAAGTGTTTTCTGTGTGTTGACAAATCTTTCGCGATGTTCTAACAGACGGGATTCGCACACAACGCGTCTGCTAATGTCCGATTCGCAACCTAATGAACCGAATCATTTTAACGACTGGTTAGAACAACTGATCTGTCCAACACTGAACTAACGAATCAGTTTAAATTTACTCAGAACACCTGAAATGAGAACACAAGTGTGCTTACACAATTTAGCAAGAGTGGGTGTAAGAGTTAGTTTTAATTATCCAGTCTTTCAGCTTATTTATGTTCATAATGTGTAGTAAAATAAATAGCCTATAAATCACTTAGTTTAGACTGTGAGGTGAACCCAGAACAAAGTTGTTGTTAGCTAGCTGATAATTTTATGAAATTGTATATGGCAGAAAATTAGGCTATTTGTTCATTTTTTAAAAACTACTTTTTAATATTGATATGATTATATACCAAAACAATTATCAGTAAATAGTGTAAAAATGAGGAACAAAAACAAACATCAAGGTATCCCACATGAAGAAATACTATAGTATATTATAGTAAAATTACTATAGTGTTTTTGAGCCATACTATAGTAAAGATACTACAGTAAATTGTAGTATATTGTATTATATTATAGTATTTACTACACTTTATTTACTACTATTATTATACTGTAGTATATTTACTATAGTACAGTTCAAAAACACTATAGTATTTACTAGAGTAATTTTACTATAATATACTATAGTATTTTTTCATGTGGGATCAAAATAAGATAAGCAAAAGTTACAAACTTTCTTTGAATTTATTTAAAATGTATTGTCAGTATTGCGCTTGCAGATCATGTGGGTAGGGGACTTTTTTTACTGTGCGTGCGTGTGTCATGTCTGTCAGCCACCACCGAAGACCATTTTTGACCCAGGAAAAACCCTGTGTACTGAATGCCAATGGAGGCCTATCTGAGGCCTTCTCAGCCATCAGCTTTCAACAAAAAATATCTTCATTTGTGTTCCGAAGATGAAGGTCTTAAGGGTGTCGAACGACATGAGGGTGAGTAATTAATGACATCATTTTCATTTTTGGGTGAACTAACCCTTTAACTGAGCCATAACTTGTGTAATAAAAGCCTATTCTGACCTCTGCGAAAGCCTTTAGATGGAGTGGACGGACGTCCATGATCATCTGGGCTCTGCCGGCTGCCGCTCTGCCACGCTCTCTTCCTGTCAGTCTGACCTGTGGGCACAGAAACAGAAAACTCAGAAGACAGAAGCGCTAAATGTGTAGGAAGCTCCTGGATCTGTGATCTGGGTCTGGTCTGGCAGCGTATCCTGGGGGCCAGTTGCATAAACTAAGCCATTACGTTAAGACAGTGTCTTAAGATCTAGTATGAGCCACTAGCAGTTAGGCAAGTCTATGTTTTTATGTAACTGATTTAAAAAAATGTATGAACAGTCTTAAAGAAAAAAAATGTATGTCTAACTTGTAAGACTAGTCTTAACGGTTTATGCAACCGGCCCAGGCCTGATCACGGTCATCAGAACACTGTCTGTCTCCAAACCTCCTGACCAGCCGTCTGAGAGAAAGCAGCTCTCCTGGATATGGAGCGGCCCGAGGCTGAAATATTTCAGTAACATAACATAACTAACGTTAAAGCACTCACCTTCTCTTTCACCCATCATCTTCGCCATCGACATCCTCCTGCAATCTGGAACAAAAACAATACAAAACACAAAACAAAACAAAACAAAACAACACACAATACAATACAATAAACTCTCCTCAAAAATACTCCTCCAAAAAAAAAGAAAACAAAAACAAAGAATTAATCAAACTCGACACTCCTAAAATAAGAAAAGAACAATAAGATAAAAGTATCTACAACTCAAAAATGTAACTCTGTAAAGGATATCTCCTGCGATGTTCTTCCAGAATAAAAGTCTCGTCTCCTCCAAACAGCTTCAAAATTTCAAGGTCAGCACAGAAAATATTCTGCAAAAGTTTGTGAAATCGCCTCAGTCGTCTCTCTCAACAACAGATCAACAACACAATCGGTGCGTGTCTGAGTCTGCGTCAGAATTCATAACAGGCGTCGCCATAGCAACTAAAACGTGAATCATTCATATGAGCGGAGCCGTGAGCGCGCATCGATCTGAACACATTTATTGAATAGTTACAAACTTCATTTGGACGTTTTCTTTATTAAAAAGTTTGAACCTGTTTCATTGACTCAGTTCAAAACTTTGATTCAGTGATTCCTCTGCATCATCATCACTCAGAAATGCTAGATGTCTGTGCATGCATCAAAATGTGTTGGTAAATACTTTGATTTATTTATTTTTACTATATTTTTGCATATGAATAAAAAATATTAAATAATGTTTCCTTGTATTAGTTTAACCTCTCAATCCGCAGTGGTGCATTAAAGGATTAATGAAATGATAAATTATTAATTTAATGCTTCATTTAGCATTTAATTAAATGCTAAAGGACCGGCCACTTAAACATCAGCATAATAAATGCAGTTACTCATCTTTCATCTCCTATCGTGCAGATCCGATCGGACGAATCCAATAAACACCAGCATGTAAGTGTAAGGGTCCACTCTGAAAAATAGAGGGGGGCAAACAAAAAAATCCTCCTTCATTTACTTGAGCGTATTTGAGTTATATTAGTAATTAATCACGTCCATTTTCAATGCAATAGCGAGTATTCTGAGGATCTCCCCTGCAGTTTAGAGTCTTCAGCTCCAGTTAAACCCTCCCAGGTCTCTCTCCTTCAATCACAGGCCTTCTGATGACTCATTATATACAGGAAGCGCATTACAGGCTCCGTGAGGTGTCAGTCAAAGCGGCTATGGTTTTGGTTGGATAAAGGCAGGCAATGCCTAGCCAATGCCTTGCCAACAAAGGTTTGATTGATGGACGTTGTAACCAATCAAAAGGCATCATCTTGCGAGAGCACACCGCAGTGGAGACTGGCACTTCTTATCAACTAAATTAGTTTTTTACACTTTGTAAATTCTGTAATAGTTGCTTTAGTTTTTCAGTAACTGTATATATCCATTATAATTAGCAGTTTATTGCAGATTTATTTGAATGAAACGCTACTCTTTACAATTACAAATCTTCTGAAATAAAGGGCCTTTTTGAAAGGACGCCTAGAGGTTTTTTGTTTTTTTTTTGACATAAAAGCTTACAGAAGCTACATTTGTAAGAGTATCATCCTCAAATTTGAATCACAACATGATCAGAAATGCAGTTTTATATTTAGGTTATTTTCAGGCCTTTAACATTAAAGTATCATACATTTTTCCCTGAGTGAATTTCAATACAACTTTTCAGGGTAGAGGAGGCGTGCAAGATGGCGCCCTGATCACATGTACGTTTGTGAGCTCAGCAATCCCAAACTGTTTTATAATAGTTACAACGAAACTTTTTTTTTGTTGAGAATTTCCATTTATTAATGTCTTGAATTTTTGGAACAACGATAATGGGAGGATCTGAAAAGAGGAAAGGTGTGAAGAAGTCAGGGAAAACAGTGTCGGATACTCCTGCTGGATCTGCTGGCACAGGTGACGATAAACAAGCAGTCGAACGACATAACAGTACTCCTGCAACCGGGGTATTGAAGGACAGTTTGCTAGCCTAGAAATCTAGACGCACCCTAGCGTAGGGTTGCCACCCGTCCCGTAAAATACGGAATCGTCCCGTATTTACAAGCAAAATGACGCGTTCCGTATCAAACCAATACGGGACGCGATTTGTCCCGTATTTTACACAGGTCCACACATAGTTCAATAAACACATACAGAGTTTGCAGTGTGGAGAATACTGATAGCAAATATAAAGAATCAATTTCACAATAAGTAGTACAGGAGCTCATTTGTGCGTGATTGCGGGCTTTGTTGCTATAGCGGCGGAGTCTCGAGAACATGCGCTGTGCCAGAGTGTGCCTGTAAACTTGCGCGGTTTTTTAAAAACATGTCGAGCTTGCGTTGCGTCCACCGTTTGAAGAACGCAAGGGGATCTCCAGATATAGAACTGAATTAATATCAAAAAGGTATCAATGGGTCTGTCCAGTAACTCATGATGAACCTCAGGCCAACTGCACACTTTATGAGAAGCATTTCAGTGTCTCAGACTGTCTGACTGTGGTGACAGACCAGTCTATGTGACAGACACATCCGTGCTTCTAAAGGTAGGCCTATAGTTTTTTTTAATGGATAATATATTAATATAATATTCCAATACATTATCAGAGCTTGGCAGACAGAATTATTATTTTTTTAGACAGGTTAATTTATAGATTCTAGCCTAATAAATGTTATTATTAATTTATCATTTATTTAGGCTATATCATACATAATAAATAATCCTGTCATTTAAAGTTTATGACATTTAAAAAATATTTAGATAAAAATGGGACAAATAATTACACGATAATATAGTCATAATTTAAGTAAATTATTCAAAGAAAATAAACATTTTTAAAATTCAAAAAAGTGATTAGGCCTGGTTCAGAATGACTTCTTAAAGGGACAGTTCACCCAAAAATGAAAATTCTGTCATCATTTATTCACCCTCAAGTTGTTCCAAACATGTATACATTTCTTTGTTATGTTGAACACGTAGGAAGATTACTGTGGAAGTCAATGGTGCCCCCAAAGCAGCCTGGTACAAACTTTCTTCAAAATATCTTCTTTTGTGTAGGCCTACAGGAGAACAAAGAAACTCATACAGGTTTGGAACATCATGAGGCGTCATAAGTGCACCAAATAGGCTAAGAGTTCTTTAGAATTAAATAAAATAATCAAATGTAAAATAATATAGCATGTGTTCTGTTGCAAATTCACGTACTTGATCTTATGTTTTCTTATGGTTTATTATTGAGCTGTCAAGTTGTTAATGTTGAAATAATCATTTCATGACGTATTCTTTATTTCTGCCCTTTATGCAATTGTTTTTTAGGGGATTTTTTTTTTCGGGGGTGGATATTTGCTGTCAAAGTGAGGCCAAAGTGAATGGGAGTCAATGGGATGCTAACAGCAGGTGATGGCTTGGTTAGCAATGGCTGCCCCTATGGAAGGTACACTTTCCGGGGGCTGGATTACCCCGTTGGGAAAAACCAAACTCTGGTCAGGCCAATCACAGCGTGTGTAGAGTCGGTGGGCGGGCTTTACATAATGACGGTACGAGTTGCGGAGGTTCTGCGTGCCACTCGTAAACACAGAAGCTGGCGAACAGCGGTCTTTTGAATCGGCTTTGACTCTGGAAGACTTGGAGTTAAGCTTGGAGTTAAGCCGTAGTCAACGCTTCTCGTTTACTTTGAATGGGTGACGTCATGCGTTGCCGAACTGAATTGTGGGTTCCGTTGCGTCGCTTCACTCGCGTTGCAAGCATAGGTTGCAAGCGGCAAAAGTTGAAGATTTCTCAACTTTTCAAGCGCCAACGCAGGCGTCATCCAATCAGATCACCCTATGCAAATATCCTAGAGCAGACGCTAGCCAATAGCGTTCGTTTAAAACACTGGTGAATGAAGAGTGAAGAACGATCTAAAATGGAGGAAAAGCTAATAATTGCGGTGGGTAATCACCCGGTCCTTTACGACCAACAAGGCCGGACTTACCATTGGGCTTGACTGGGCTGAAGCCCATGGTCCCCGCCCAATAGGGGGCCCCGCCCTTTTACGTTGATTTTTTTCAATAATATGTCAGTCATTTAATTTTTAATTTAAAGTTTGTTGATTGGAAAACGTGCGTGCTTATTGGGCGCGAAAAGGTCCGAAATCCGTTCAAAATAAGGATGCTAATGTCAAGGCTTCTGAACGCCACTACAAACATCAGAAGAGACTCGATTGATGTCAGAAGTTCGCTTCGTTTGGATGATGTGAACACGGTCTTCCGAACTCGGGTGCGCACCCGCGAACCGTACCAGAGTCCCCTTAAAAAGGGTGGTCTGGGGTACGGTTCATGTGAACTCCGGTACGGTTCGCTGCTGATGTGAACGCAATCGTACTAAATCGCGGAAGTGAACCGATATTAATTACATATGATTTGATAAAAATGTGTGTTTGTGTGTGTTTCACTCATTTCCGCAATCGCAATCGAACTCGGGTTCGTTCCAGGCAATCGAACCAAGTGTGAAAGCACCCTAAAACTCATTTGAATGGTGAGTACTTGCCCAGAGAATGGTTGCTCTACCCACCATCCATCGGTTGTGTATTTTGTTTTGCTTGCCGCCTTTTTGGCAAAGTTTGCCGGTCAATCCCTTTTTGAGTCTGGCTATATGTGATGTAGTAGACATACTGTAGGTCAAAGTCAGCCTAACACTTCCTATATGTGTATGGAGATGTATATAATCTATACAATATGTCAGCACTTACCAAGAACAGTTTTTTTTTTTTTAAGATTTATACACTCATAGATTTAGCTATTTATATGTAATACAAATGATTTGTTTTTCAATATGGTTTCCAGGTAAATAAGTGTTTTATTCTCATTCTGACCAAGACATTTGTGCATTGCAATAAACACATGATCACTTTGAACTTTTTTAATCATTATTTATTTATTTATTGGAAAACTTTTTCAAGCTTCAATCAGTGGTCATATAAATACTAGTGCTGTCAGTTAAACGCGTTATTAACGACGTTAACGCAAACCTATTTTAACGGCGTCAATTTTTTTATCGCGAGATTAACGTTCTTTTTGGTCTAACAAACTTTGTAGTTTTTTCACATGCTGTTGCAGCAACTAGTAACGTTAGAAAAACTACAACACCACTCCGGATGTAGCTAGACCGGAAACAAAACATCAGGCACGCTGCGGCTGCCCACACTTGTTTGGGCCATTAAAAGAGTAGACGTGGATGGCAAGCGTGAGACGCCGAAATGAGAAACGTATTATGCCATGGTTTAACTCAGGGGTCTTCAACTAAAAGTGCTTGTCTTGAGCGCTGCTTTCTGCTCTGATGGTGCATTCACACCGGACGCGAATGAAGCGTTTTGCGCGAGTGATTTAAGTCAACGCAAAGACGCAAATAGACATTCTGCGGCGCGAATTAAGCAGCGTGCATGTCGCGTCATTCGCGTCCGGTGTGCATGCTTGACCGCGCGTCTGGGTCTGAACGCAACAGTGAGCATTGCAACGTTAACTGTTTCATTAGCCTACGTCAAAAGGCTTCGCGGTCCGGATTTGGACCGGAGTCCGCTAGTTGGCGACCCCTGGTTTAACTGCACTATAGGCGGAGTCCTAGTTTACCTTGCATGTGCACTTTGTAATTTTATTTTGTATCACCCTGTTTTGATCCCTTAGAAAGGGCTGTTGAAGGGGCTGTTTGTGCAACAAAGTATTTTTTTTCACCCTTTTATTGATGGACAGTGTTACATTGTGTGAGCGATTATTTGCTCCAAGTGTGAATGACTGCTTCAAGTGAGAATGTTGGTGTGAAATCGAACACTACAGTATGCCAATGTTGTTTTCAATAAAACAAACATTTGAACAAAGCAAGCCGATCCACTTTTCTATGTTGATAAGAGCATTAAAATAAGAAAAAATAATGGGACAAAAAGAAATCAAGGGACATTTAGAATAAATAAAAATGTGCGATTAATTGTGATTAATTGTGAGTTAACTATGGCATTAATGCGATTAATCGCGATTAAATATTTTAATCGTTTGACAGCACTAATAAATACATTTTCACGTTTTGTATTTTTTCTTTTTTTTTACATGTAACACTGTATACTGTACCAGTCACCTTTTGAAATTAGCTTTGCACTTCAAATAACGATTGGATCGATTATATTGTTACGCCACCAGATGGCGACAAATTACTTTTAAAAAACATTTGTCATTGAATCGTTCATTCAGGAGATTGGTTCAAAGATGCTGATTCATCTATGAAACGATTGTATTTGATTGAGGAATTTAATCATTCATTCAAACCCAAGTTTTTTTTAAATAAATAATTCAGATTAATTAAAATTTTTTATAGACTTCAGCAATTAACATAAATTATGTTATTTTGTTTAGTTGTTTGTTCAGAATCGTGATCTCTATTTTTATTCTCAGTTTATCCAGAATTGTGTTGCTCTAATACATAGCTTATGTATCATTTTGTTCTATTTAAAGTAATGTATAGAAGGTAGGGCCCGAAAGTGACTCAAGCCCAGGGGCCCCCACCACCCTAAGTCCTGCCCTGACGACCAATCATTGTTTACATACTGGGACACAAACCGGAGAGACCAGGCCTGGAAGGAGGTGGCAGAGACGGTTGGAGAATCTGGTATGTATCATGCTTGTATTCTGTCCGTGTACTCTGTTTATCATTGAATGACAGGCAGCATATCATATCATGTGTGGATCAAATAGGCGCTATCGCCCAGCCAAATGAGGAATAAAATATTAAAGTGATCAGTTTTCATACACAAAATAATGAATTACATTTGAGTGGAAGGTGGATTTGACCGTTTATCTGTCAGTTGGCTGGTAGATGGTAAACGCTTAAAAAAATGTATTTATTATGAACCTTGCATAATTGAAATCTATACCAGAACCTGTTTTATTTGGCATGTTTAATTCAGTTCTTATTTTAATAACTAAACAAGTTTAAACACTTGAGCAACACTTGTTGTATTTGAATGAATTGTTTAATTTATTTACATTTTTGCATGTCAGAGGATACATGTAGGACCCGATGGAAGTCACTGGGGGACAGATTTAGGAAGGAGAAGAAAAAAGAAAGGGAAATGACAAGGAGTGGGGCAGGGTCGCCTGGGACCCAACCCTGGCGTTTCATGGCGGTGTTGGGATTTCTCACACCATTCCTTCATGACCGTGAGACGTCCAGCAACATCCCCAGACGACCTCTGCCCCCTTCACATCAGTCCATCAGTCCAGAGCCAGAGGAGGACAGCCAGGTCAGAGAAGACAGCCAGGCCATCACCCAGCAAGCCCCTTCAAGCAGAGGAGATGAGGCAGGCAGTGACACAGGCAGGCAGAACCTAACAAAGCTCTCAAATACATTATTATTTCAGTACTATCAAGGAGGGTTAAGTCATTTAGAAAATCAATGTCAATCTGTGTAGAGCTGAACCATATGCTGCAAAGTTTAGGCCACACAACCGTTGACACCTAATGCGTAATAACGTTATATAATAAATTATTTCAAAGAATGATTTGACATTAAAATCATGCCATGTTCATTGATTATCAATTGTTGCTGTAACTATGCAGGCAGACAGACAGAGCAGGAGGAAACTGTCGAGATCAATGACAAGGGTAGGAAGATAAAAAAAAAGGGAAATGTCTTCTTTTGAGAGAGGACTGTTGGCAGCAATTGAGCCCCTGACGCAGATGACCACGCTGCCACATCCACCGCCGCCGCCGCCTCCAACACCAGCAGCAGATGAAGACGAGGTTTTCTTTCAGAGCCTCTTGCCGTCCCTTCGTAGGCTTTCTGTGCTGAGGAGGGCCAGGCTTCTGCACACACACACACATACATATTACATACATACAGCACTAAAATAAACATATTAAAATAATCGTATGGCTGTATTGTTTTCTCATGTTCATATAGAATAATACAGTAAGTATTTTAAATTTGTCGTATCATACAGCGCTGTCGACGCAATACAATCACTTAAAGGGATAGTTCTCCCAAAAATGTAAATTCTGTCATCATTTACTCACCCTCAAGTTGTTCCAAACCTGTATGAGTTTCTTTGTTCTGTGAAGGCCTTTGTATTTTCTCTCCAGTGAAAATCTGCTCAAATCATGAATGTATTAGTTGAAAACAGGGCTGAAAGGGCAAAGGCTATGTACATTATGACATGGTGATGAAAATATAAAACCAACATGTTAATTTAATGTAAAAAATAATTGTTATGACACTTGGAATCTGCACTTTTAAGAAAAATATAGGTAGCTCTTAAAAGAGCTTTTGGGTTTTGTGGCTCTGAAAAGAGCCTTTGGCGTATTCTATGAATTCGGCTGCCATGGCACTGCACCCTCCTGGTTGAAGTAGTAGGCACAGTACGTCTCTCGGAGTTGGATAGCTCTACGGGTGGCATTGTTGGAGCCCATCCTTGGTGCATCTCGCAGGGCCTCAGGAGCTGAAGATGGCTCAATGGTGGGTTCAGCTCTGTGTGCGCATCTTCTCCCCCTTTCCAGCAGGGGCGGACTGGCCATCTGGCGTACCGGGCGTTTTCCCGGTGGGCCGCTGGACAATGTGGGCCTGCCCGTTGCTACGTAAATATATGAAGAATAAATTATAGTAAAACTACGTAGCCTATATCCTTCCGTCAGCCCAGACGAATGGCCCGCGCAGCCCTCTTGAGGCAAAACTCCATGCAAAACTCTAATCTATAGCCTGCTCAGTCCCAGTGTCTCAGTGGTGTAAAAGCGCTCGTCAATGTCAAAATGTTTGCGATATCCAATCAAATTCGACGAGGCGGGATTTACTGTGCACAGCAGCCGAGCAGCGCGGGCGACACTTGAATGCGAGCCGAGGTAAGAGCTGAATACGAGTCAATGGGCAGCAATATTTCCCGACTGTTAACGATTTTAAAAATGTTAAACGACGGACATTAATTTCCAGGGATGTAAACTACTGTTGAGCTTTCAGAATGAATCAGATTATAATGCCTTTTACGTTATTCGTCGTCAAAGAATTGTAGCAACAATGACCCGATTCAATCAGATTTTGGGCCGAATACATCACCGGATGAGGCTTCTACACACCAACTCGTGACTCTCCTAATCAAATCAGACATAGACAATGGGGTGTGTGTGTAAGAGATATCGAAGTTAATGAACAACCACGATGTCCGCCAGATTGTCTGAGTCTACAGAATGGAGCATCGAATTGTACCGCCTGAAGGCATCCACATGACTTTACACACACACACATATCAGCGCTGAAAGAAGACAATTCTTGCACGACACGTGTTACTTAAAACATGGGACTTAAAGAACTGTCTTAATAATGTTCAAATATATATAATCCGTTGATTTCATGTCTTTATACAATGTATTAGAATAACTAGGATGTTTACTGTTGCCAATCAAAACCTGTATGCCAGTAACTGTGATAATCTTGTATATCTGGACGCGCAAATCGCAGAATGACCGTTCTTAGTATCTCTGTTATCGCAAAATTATGACTAGGCCAAATTTGGTTCAAAAATCAGATTTTGATGCATAATTTCAGAAATACCAGCTTTCTAAAGAAAAAGAGGCTTAGAATTTCCACCCTATTGATTAACTCAGAGGAGGGGGGTTCAGAGAACAATGGAACACTCGCGCCTTCTCGAGAAGATCTCTCCACGGACGTGATTGGATCTTTCCATAAGTCGGGCTCGGCCACTCCATCTATAAATGCAGAAGTTATCATGAACTCCTTGCGCTCCGCCATTCCGCCACTACAAGGACCCTGGCCTTTGACCTTCCTTTGAGAGAGGGATTCCTTTGGCACCAAGCCAAGAGAGAGAGACCTGCAACTTCTGGAGCGACTTTCCTGAACTTCACAGAAATTCTCCGGACTCACCTCCTTAGCGAACTTCCACGACGATTCGAACTCAGACACGTACACGAGAGAGCCTAATGCAAGTATTATATTTCACCTTTAACTGCTTGTACGAGGTTGTCTGAATTAATCCTGATTCACGAAATCATAAATGTCTGAAGGGTTTTGGTGAAGTGATTGAACTGTCTGTCTCTCTCTCTCTCTCTCTCTCTCTCTCTCTCTCTCTCTCTCTCTCTCTCTCTCTCTCTCTCTCTCTCTCTCTCTCTCTCTCTCTCTCTCTCTCTCTCTCTCTCTCTCTCTCTCTCTCTCTCTCTCTCTCTCTCTCTCTCTCTCTCTCTCTCTCTCTCATCTCTCTCTCCCTCGTGGATTCTCTCTTTCCATCATTCTTTTCCCTTTGATTTTATTCGTTAAGTTTGATTTTTCCTTGTTTGTACCATATCGTTTGTTTCTCCTATATATATGCATATTTACCCCCGTGTGATTCGTAGCTTTGTATTCTATAGTGTTTTATTAAAACTCAATAATTGCATTAAACTGAATCCTTATTGTTTTGCTCACAAATCTCGAAGTCACTGAAGCGTAAGATCTAAGCTACCCATTTAAGCTTGATTTTCATGTATTACTACTTTAGTAATACAAATTGTGCAAACATAAGAGATATTATTTGTCCTGATCAAACAGATCAATGTTTCTTAAGGTTTGTAAGATTGATAATTGATGAAGAAATCAATTTGGATAAAGGTTACTTTTAAATGATTAAAGGTTCCGTTATACGTTAATTTTTCTGTACAACAAGCTAATAATATTCATAAACTCATGAATATTCATACCATTTGAATTAATTATTCCCCAGAACTTATTGTTGTTACAGAATGCACAAAGAAACATTAGCGTAGGTGTCGCAGTTTTCAGCATATCAGAGGGAATGTTTGTCTTTCTGTTTCCAGGCTTTCTTCAGTAATTTCACAATCATTTTCAAATGATTCATAATACTCAAAATATCTTTCTCATATATCATGCTAAAACTGGCAACTTTCATATTCAAGTGGCCAATGGAAAGTGACATATGAAAATAAATATATAATTTGCTAGTTACATGCATTATTTTACACACTGGTAATCAAAAGTTTGAAATAATTAAGACTTCTTAAATTGTTTTTGAAAGAAGAAGGCTGAATTTATTTGATCAAAAATACAGTAAAACCACAAATATTAAGAAATATTGATACAATTTCCAATAGGCCTAGTTGTTTTCTATGAGAATGTATTGTAAAATGTAATTTATTTCTGTAAAAGCTGACTTTTCAGCATCATTACTTCAGTAAGTGTCACATGATCCTTCAGAAATCATTTTAATATGCTGTATTTTTCATATCATTTTTAAACTCTTTTCCACTATTTGAGCTCAATTCCATAAAATTACAGATGTCTAGATACTATAGCCACTAGAAAGGCACCCTAAAACAGTCCACATTCTGCACTACATCCTAAGTCTTCTAGACCAGAGTCCTGCACGGGTGACGGGTGACCCGCGAATATTGCTGAAACGGGTGAAAAACATCCTACTGTGTCGGATACGGGTGCGGGTCGGACAAGGGAGAACACGGGTCTAAACACGGGTTTTAAAAAGTCACGTGCAAACGAATATAGGCCTATATATAAAAATATATGCATGTATATTGTAGATGTGTTCCTGAAAATATGCATATACAAAAATATGCCTTGCCTGTATTTCAAGTTGATTTTCAAATCCATATCAGTTTATTTGTTCTCCTCCCAGGAGAATCACAACCGCGCGCGCGCTCTGCCTGCACTCGTCGAGATGGATCATGAGGAGTTGAAGAAAAGATAGCCGCAAATGTGGAAGTTCATCGCTGAGGAAGCACGCAGCCAACTGTGGTAACAAAACCAAGCACACGCAGTTCAATCGAACAGTATTTTTGTTATGGTTCCTGAGTTTAGTCTCTTAATAACACTGTCTTAGTAGCCTACATTAAGCCACTTTTGTACTTTTGTACATAGTATACGTTATTAGTATTATGTTTACTGAGTTTGGTCTCTTAATAACAGTGTCTTACCTACATTAAGCCACGTTAAGCGTTTTAGAATGTCCCGAAGTTGTCCTTAAGTTAATGGTCGTGTAATAACTTATGTATGCTGGCAATAAACATTTTTGTAAGTGTGTCTGTAGTAAACGTTGTTTGTACGGGAAGAAGGAGGCGGGAACCGGCGGACAATCAAAACATTTAATCAAAATAAAATGGCGGCGACAGCCCCTCACGGTCGACTGCCGCCTACATACAAACAAACACAAAATGAAAATAAAAAGCTGCAGCCCCTCACGGACGACTGCAGCGAACACAAAATAAAACATATCACAAAATCCAGGCCTGGTCCTCTCTCGTCCCTCACTGTCGTCGCTCCTCCTTTATAGTCCCTCACTCCTCCGCGAGGGCCGAGATCGCTGCGGCGCGCAGCTGGCGCTAATCCTCCCTGATGTGCGTCGCATCGTCCCGCCCTCACGGTCCCTCGGCCTCGCTGCTCGCCACATACCCCCAACGCCCTTCGCAGGCGATCACGGCGGCCGCGGGACCTGGGGGTAAGAACAGCGAGGTGAGAGAACGGAGCGGGGAGCATGAGGAGCGACAGAGACGAGAGAGTGGAGAGAGGAGAAAAGAAAAAAAAAAAAAAAAAAATTCTGGTCCGGTTCCCAGACACACTGCCGCTCGGTCCTCAGCCAGCCGAGAGGCTCTTCCTCGCGGTGCCATGCGGTGGTACTGGACGGCCGGTGGACGGCTCGACACTCCTCCGCCCCCTGGCGGCTGGCGGTGGCTCCTCCTTCTGAGGGCGGCCGGAAGCGAGTCCCCGTCCCGCGCTCCCTGCTCCTCCCCAACCTGGCGGACGGCAGCGCTCCGGCTCCTCCCCAATATGGCGGGCGGCAGCAGGCTTCGGCTCCGGGCAAGCGCTGGGGACTCCTTCGCCCCCTCGCGGACGGCAGCCACCCCACCTCGACCCAGGGGCACGGCAGCGAGCTCTCCGTCCCACCGACCTTCATCCGCTCCAGCACCACCGCTTCGGGCAGCCGCTCGCGGACTTCTCTCCTCCGCGCTGCCCGAACTCCGCGGCACCGCGATCCCCCTCAGCTGCGAGGGCTCTTCGACAGCGTGTCCCTCCTTCCTCCCGGGTTTCGGCACCACTGTAGTAAACGTTGTTTGTACGGGAAGAAGGAGGCGGGAACCGGCGGACAATCAAAACATTTAATCAAAATAAAATGGCGGCGACAGCCCCTCACGGTCGACTGCCGCCTACATACAAACAAACACAAAATGAAAATAAAAAGCTGCAGCCCCTCACGGACGACTGCAGCGAACACAAAATAAAACATAACACAAAATCCAGGCCTGGTCCTCTCTCGTCCCTCACTGTCGTCGCTCCTCCTTTATAGTCCCTCACTCCTCCGCGAGGGCCGAGATCGCTGCGGCGCTCAGCTGGCGCTCATCCTCCCTGATGAGCGCCGCCTCGTCCCGCCCTCACGGTCCCTCTGCCTCGCCACAGTGTCTATAATGTAATATGCTAAACTGACTTTATTGCGGGTGCGGGTCGGGCGTCGGTTCTATTTTAAGCGGGTCGTGTGGGTGCGGATTTTAATTAGTGCTGTTTTCGGAGAAGGGGTCAGATGCGGTTTTAAGCACTGCGGGTACGGGCGGGTGCGGGTTTACAAAATCGGAGCTGTGCAGGACTCTGTTCTAGACAATAGCATTTTATATGGTCTGATTTTATGGTAGGTATTGAACTTAATGATATTAAACTACAGTGTATGGAAAAGAGAAATCAAAATTTGTATACAAAAAAAAATAAATACAATTTGCCATGTGCACCAGGAAAGACAAATTATAAACTGAAGAAGTATGCCTGTCATTCAGTATGATAAGCATTTCAATAAAACAATTCATATAATTCATATTTTTGAATAAATAGCTTCTGTGTTTAAAATTGCCCTGTGTATAATGAGCTGGTGGGTTTATGGTGAGGTGTGTTGCACACCGGGTGTGATGGGCCGCTTTGTGCCAGAAAGTCCAGGGCCACTTTTTTGCCCCAGGAAGTTGTGCAACACACATGTGGCCTTCACACACACCTCTGCAACCTCTGGACTGGTTGCAATGACACGGGCGGTACATCCGCCACCAAGCTGAGAGGATGCCAAAGGCGCACTCAACTACCAACCTAGCCCGGCTGAGGCGGTAATTGAACACCCTTTTCTCTGGTGGGATGTGATGTCCAGGGTATGGCCGCAAGAGGTTGGTCATCAGTGGGAAGCCCTCATCCCCGGCAGATTGACCATTATTTGGCTTGACACCGGAGTGGTCTGGATCAGGTGATGATGGACCAGGATCGGCTTGGGTTCCTGTCAGGTCGGGGTTGGACTTCTGGTCAAGTCTCGAGCTCAAGCCCTCCACCAAGGACAGCAAGTGTTATCTCCTATCCAATACAAAGATTATATGAACATGTGAACTCATGAATGTTTTTTTTTTTTTTAGCTGATTTACAACAGAACTGAATTCTTGCAATTGCATCACTAATTGTGTTATTTTCCTGTTTATTACTGTGAAGCTGCTGTGAAACAATCTGTATTGTATAAAGCGCCGTATAAATGAAGCTGACTTGACTTGACTATAACAAGAACATGAACACAAATTTGAAAACCTCACTACAAATAATCCAGAATTGAAGATAAATGATATTAATCCTACTCTGTCTGTTACACTACCTCACACCTGAAATCACTGATCGAGTGAATCTCCTGAACTTCTCCTGAACTTCTCCAGATCATTTCTAATCCATTCATGTTGTAACACCTGCTCTAACGTCGGCCGTTTCGTTGGATCCCGGGCTAGGCACTGGCTAATCAGATCACTGCATTCTGTACACATTTTATTAAGGAGAGAGCTGGTTAGTCATGATGACCATGTGACACGAATGTTGGCAATTATGAAAACAGCATCTGGTGAACTATAAACTGAATGAATTTCAACTTGAAACATCTTACATACTTCACCTTTACCTGTTTCTAAACAGAGCCTTTGCTTTATGTGTGTGTGTTTATCGATATTCTTCACTCACCTTTGGATAAGTTGGAGTTCTGAAATGTAACTTTGGCCTGTGTGATTTCCGTTCTATTGCCAAAGGGAGAACGTCCGTTAACCATCAGGTACAACAACACCCCTAGAGCCCAGACATTTGCTGGGACGGCGTGGAATCGAGATTCTGTGAAGACTTCAGGTGGGCAGTAAGAAGGTAATCCTGTGAGCAAGACATTTTTGCACATTGTTGAGCAATTTCTTCAAAGCATCAAATAATCAGAAAGTCACTACATCCAGGTTTCCACACTCCAAAAATACTCACCACGGTATATTTTTGTCTCGTAGCCATCACCACTAAGTAGCTGACCGCAGCCAAAGTCGATCAGCTTGAGCTCTAACGTGTTTGTCTTCACCAGGAAATTCTCTGCATGAACGTCATTATGAAAAACGCCATGCTCGATGCAGTGCTGTACCGCCAGCGCAGCCTGTCGCAGGATGACCCGTGCTGTTGTTTCATCCAGTTGACACGAATGACGAATGATGAAGTCCAGCAAGCTCTCGCAGGGGTCAGGGAACTCCATTATGAGAACGAATGTCCGAGGATGTTCAAACCAGTCGTACAGTCGGACGACGTAGGGGCTTATGGGTTCATGCCTCATCATTAGCAGCAGCGCCACTTCTGTAACGAGAGGTTCGGGATGCCCGGGCTAGAGAAAAGTAGTAGACAGAAGGTTAGCTGGGTAAAAATCTGAAGAAAACCTATCATTTTTAAATGTACTTTTCTTTGATCTTTACAGACACGATCATCAGAGCCTTTCCAGGTTTATTGATCTATTACATTTACACCTAATGCTTCCTACAGGTGTATTGACTACAGTAATCAGCACTTAAACAACAAACAGCACTTAAACAACAAATACAACTTTTGACCAACTTACAATATCAAGATAACGATCATTGTCAATCTTGTGCATCTGCTTGATGGCAACCTGCAACAAAAAAAAACAGCGTTCAATAACGGTATTCAAGCGCCTGACTTTGCACATAACATTTACGATTTGAGCATCTAAGTATTAACCCATCTGTATTAAGAATGTTTTGATGCATGCAAGAGCAAAAATGTTTGTACAATTCAGCAAGATTGCTTTACCTTTTTGCCATCAAACTTCCGTGTTCCCTTGAACACTCTCCCAAAAGTTCCGGATCCAATCATCTCTCCCACGTTATAGAGAGTCTCAAAGGAGTCTGAAAAACAAAATATGAGAAATGTATGAGCTTGCAAACAAGACGATAATAATACTGTTTAAAACAATGTTGGAGAAATAATGTCTTTAATAATTTTAATAATAAATAATACTTTTACTTTAAAAAAAGGTTCCCAGTAAAATGAAATCCAATGTGACTGTACACTGCCCAGCCTTATTTCAGTCTCACCTGTTGAGCTCGTGTTCACCGGTGAAGCCTCCATAAGGCCATTTGAAGTCTCCGTTGGCTCGACGGGAACTTGACCTGGCAGCGGATGGCACATCCACTCTTCGTCGCTCCAACTGCCCTGTTCGTTTCGGCTATCCGATCTATCGCCACTCCACCTCCAATCGACGATGTACGAGCCTCTGCTGCTAAGGCTCAACGACTCTCTGCAGAACCGCCTCACTGTATTGTCCTCAGAGAGGGACAAATATGATGTGGACATGATGCCTGCTGAAGACATTTTTAATAATATTAATAATCAATGTCAATGGTGAAATTGTTACTTTATGTTTTATTTTTTTCAACTTTCTATTTTCAATGACACATTATTTTGTTAACTGAGCCATAACTTGTGTAATAAAAGCCTATTCTGACCTCTGCGAAAGCCTTTAGATGGAGTGGACGGACGTCCATGATCATCTGGGCTCTGCCGGCTGCCGCTCTGCCACTCTCTCTTCCTGTCAGTCCGACCTGTTGGCACAGAAACAGAAAACTCAGAAGACAGAAGCGCTAAATGTGTAGGAAGCTCCTGGATCTGTGATTGCTAGATCCTTTGTTTTATATTAAAAATATCAGTGCAAACAAGACGATAATAATTCTGTTTAAAACAATGTTGGAGAAATAATGTCTGCAGATTGACCATTATTTGGCTTGACGCCGGAGTGATCTGGATCAGGTGATGATGGACCAGGATCGGGCTCTGGCTCCAGATCCGCTGGAGGAACAAAAGACTCCACAACATCCACATCACTGAGACAACAGCAGAGGAGCGAGCGCCTCACAGCCTTACACACGTTCCTGAGGAAAGAACGAACTCGTTTCCTCTTCTTACATTCTGTGGGTTTTTCTGAAATGAAGAAAACAAAACTGAATGATTAGAAACATCTCTGACGTCCAATTAGGCAGTGATAAAATGACATAACTTACGTTTTACTTAAAAAAAAGGTCACCAGTAAAATGAAATTCAATGTGACTGTACACTGCCCAGCCTTATTTCAGTCTCACCTGTTGAGCTCGTGATGTACGAGCCTCGGCTGCTAAGGCTCAACGACTCTCTGCAGAACCGCCTCACTATATTGTCCTCAGAGAGGGACAAATATGATGTGGACATGGTGCCTGGTCAAGACATTTTTAATAATACTAATAATCAATGTCAGTGGTCACATGAAATTGTTATTTTCAATGACACATTATTTGTTAAAGGGTTATTAGTTCACCCAAACGCCGGCGCTACGTCATATTCTCGCGCATGCGTCGTGGAGGCCTACACGGAAGACAAGAAGAGGTTGAATAAAGGCGTTATTTTGATTTTTTTTTTGGCACAAAAACTATTGACGTCGCCTCGTAAAATTATTGTAGAGCCACTGTGGTGAGATGGACTTTGTAACGACATTTTAAGTGCCTTTTATGGGTCTTGTGAGTGTAAATGTACCAGGGTTTTTCCTACATTGAAAATTTTTTGGCGGCCGCCAAAACAAATTTTTGTCCCGCCAAAGCTTTATTTGATGAGCTATTGTGATTTATGAATGATGTAGAATAGATGCTGCGCTTGTAACTGAGTGACAGAGAGACGATCAGAGCTCCTCCCTCGCTCGCACTCTCTCTGTCTTCAAAATAAGCATTCTTAGCTTTCTAATATTTCACATATTACGTTAATAAAAATCAAAAGGTCGGAAGACCGAATCCATGTTGCACGTGGCGCTATCAGACGATGTTTTCCTTTCATTGCCGCTGGGTGTGAAATGCGCTCAAAAAACATTGACTGATTCTCTGACCAGCTGACATAAAGCATACTTTCAATAAACGGGAAACAAATCGTGTCCAGTTATGAAGTGTTTTCTGTGTGTTGACAAATCTTTCGCGATGTTCTAACAGACGGGATTCGCACACAACGCGTCTGCTAATGTCCGATTCGCAACCTAATGAACCGAATCATTTTAACGACTGGTTAGAACAACTGATCTGTCCAACACTGAACTAACGAATCAGTTTAAATTTACTCAGAACACCTGAAATGAGAACACAAGTGTGCTTACACAATTTAGCAAGAGTGGGTGTAAGAGTTAGTTTTAATTATCCAGTCTTTCAGCTTATTTATGTTCATAATGTGTAGTAAAATAAATAGCCTATAAATCACTTAGTTTAGACTGTGAGGTGAACCCAGAACAAAGTTGTTGTTAGCTAGCTGATAATTTTATGAAATTGTATATGGCAGAAAATTAGGCTATTTGTTCATTTTTTAAAAACTACTTTTTAATATTGATATGATTATATACCAAAACAATTATCAGTAAATAGTGTAAAAATGAGGAACAAAAACAAACATCAAGGTATCCCACATGAAGAAATACTATAGTATATTATAGTAAAATTACTATAGTGTTTTTGAGCCATACTATAGTAAAGATACTACAGTAAATTGTAGTATATTGTATTATATTATAGTATTTACTACACTTTGTTTATTTACTGTAGTATATTTACTATAGTACAGTTCAAAAACACTATAGTATTTACTAGAGTAATTTTACTATAATATACTATAGTATTTTTTCATGTGGGATCAAAATAAGATAAGCAAAAGTTACAAACTTTCTTTGAATTTATTTAAAATGTATTGTCAGTATTGCGCTTGCAGATCATGTGGGTAGGGGACTTTTTTTACTGTGCGTGCGTGTGTCATGTCTGTCAGCCACCACCGAAGACCATTTTTGACCCAGGAAAAACCCTGTGTACTGAATGCCAATGGAGGCCTATCTGAGGCCTTCTCAGCCATCAGCTTTCAACAAAAAATATCTTCATTTGTGTTCCGAAGATGAAGGTCTTAAGGGTGTCGAACGACATGAGGGTGAGTAATTAATGACATCATTTTCATTTTTGGGTGAACTAACCCTTTAACTGAGCCATAACTTGTGTAATAAAAGCCTATTCTGACCTCTGCGAAAGCCTTTAGATGGAGTGGACGGACGTCCATGATCATCTGGGCTCTGCCGGCTGCCGCTCTGCCACGCTCTCTTCCTGTCAGTCTGACCTGTGGGCACAGAAACAGAAAACTCAGAAGACAGAAGCGCTAAATGTGTAGGAAGCTCCTGGATCTGTGATCTGGGTCTGGTCTGGCAGCGTATCCTGGGGGCCAGTTGCATAAACTAAGCCATTACGTTAAGACAGTGTCTTAAGATCTAGTATGAGCCACTAGCAGTTAGGCAAGTCTATGTTTTTATGTAACTGATTTAAAAAAATGTATGAACAGTCTTAAAGAAAAAAAATGTATGTCTAACTTGTAAGACTAGTCTTAACGGTTTATGCAACCGGCCCAGGCCTGATCACGGTCATCAGAACACTGTCTGTCTCCAAACCTCCTGACCAGCCGTCTGAGAGAAAGCAGCTCTCCTGGATATGGAGCGGCCCGAGGCTGAAATATTTCAGTAACATAACATAACTAACGTTATGTAACGTAAAGCACTCACCTTCTCTTTCACCCATCATCTTCGCCATCGACATCCTCCTGCAATCTGGAACAAAAACAATACAAAACACAAAACAAAACAAAACAACACACAATACAATACAATAAACTCTCCTCAAAAATACTCCTCCAAAAAAAAAGAAAACAAAAACAAAGAATTAATCAAACTCGACACTCCTAAAATAAGAAAAGAACAATAAGATAAAAGTATCTACAACTCAAAAATGTAACTCTGTAAAGGATATCTCCTGCGATGTTCTTCCAGAATAAAAGTCTCGTCTCCTCCAAACAGCTTCAAAATTTCAAGGTCAGCACAGAAGATATTCTGCAAAAGTTTGTGAAATCGCCTCAGTCGTCTCTCTCAACAACAGATCAACAACACAATCGGTGCGTGTCTGAGTCTGCGTCAGAATTCATAACAGGCGTCGCCATAGCAACTAAAACGTGAATCATTCATATGAGCGGAGCCGTGAGCGCGCATCGATCTGAACACATTTATTGAATAGTTACAAACTTCATTTGGACGTTTTCTTTATTAAAAAGTTTGAACCTGTTTCATTGACTCAGTTCAAAACTTTGATTCAGTGATTCCTCTGCATCATCATCACTCAGAAATGCTAGATGTCTGTGCATGCATCAAAATGTGTTGGTAAATACTTTGATTTATTTATTTTTACTATATTTTTGCATATGAATAAAAAATATTAAATAATGTTTCCTTGTATTAGTTTAACCTCTCAATCCGCAGTGGTGCATTAAAGGATTAATGAAATGATAAATTATTAATTTAATGCTTCATTTAGCATTTAATTAAATGCTAAAGGACCGGCCACTTAAACATCAGCATAATAAATGCAGTTACTCATCTTTCATCTCCTATCGTGCAGATCCGATCGGACGAATCCAATAAACACCAGCATGTAAGTGTAAGGGTCCACTCTGAAAAATAGAGGGGGGCAAACAAAAAAATCCTCCTTCATTTACTTGAGCGTATTTGAGTTATATTAGTAATTAATCACGTCCATTTTCAATGCAATAGCGAGTATTCTGAGGATCTCCCCTGCAGTTTAGAGTCTTCAGCTCCAGTTAAACCCTCCCAGGTCTCTCTCCTTCAATCACAGGCCTTCTGATGACTCATTATATACAGGAAGCGCATTACAGGCTCCGTGAGGTGTCAGTCAAAGCGGCTATGGTTTTGGTTGGATAAAGGCAGGCAATGCCTAGCCAATGCCTTGCCAACAAAGGTTTGATTGATGGACGTTGTAACCAATCAAAAGGCATCATCTTGCGAGAGCACACCGCAGTGGAGACTGGCACTTCTTATCAACTAAATTAGTTTTTTACACTTTGTAAATTCTGTAATAGTTGCTTTAGTTTTTCAGTAACTGTATATATCCATTATAATTAGCAGTTTATTGCAGATTTATTTGAATGAAACGCTACTCTTTACAATTACAAATCTTCTGAAATAAAGGGCCTTTTTGAAAGGACGCCTAGAGGTTTTTTGTTTTTTTTTTGACATAAAAGCTTACAGAAGCTACATTTGTAAGAGTATCATCCTCAAATTTGAATCACAACATGATCAGAAATGCAGTTTTATATTTAGGTTATTTTCAGGCCTTTAACATTAAAGTATCATACATTTTTCCCTGAGTGAATTTCAATACAACTTTTCAGGGTAGAGGAGGCGTGCAAGATGGCGCCCTGATCACATGTACGTTTGTGAGCTCAGCAATCCCAAACTGTTTTATAATAGTTACAACGAAACTTTTTTTTTGTTGAGAATTTCCATTTATTAATGTCTTGAATTTTTGGAACAACGATAATGGGAGGATCTGAAAAGAGGAAAGGTGTGAAGACGTCAGGGAAAACAGTGTCGGATACTCCTGCTGGATCTGCTGGCACAGGTGACGATAAACAAGCAGTCGAACGACATAACAGTACTCCTGCAACCGGGGTATTGAAGGACAGTTTGCTAGCCTAGAAATCTAGACGCACCCTAGCGTAGGGTTGCCACCCGTCCCGTAAAATACGGAATCGTCCCGTATTTACAAGCAAAATGACGCGTTCCGTATCAAACCAATACGGGATGCGATTTGTCCCGTATTTTACACAGGTCCACACATAGTTCAATAAACACATACGGAGTTTGCAGTGTGGAGAATACTGATAGCAAATATAAAGAATCAATTTCACAATAAGTAGTACAGGAGCTCATTTGTGCGTGATTGCGGGCTTTGTTGCTATAGCGGCGGAGTCTCGAGAACATGCGCTGTGCCAGAGTGTGCCTGTAAACTTGCGCGGTTTTTTAAAAACATGTCGAGCTTGCGTTGCGTCCACCGTTTGAAGAACGCAAGGGGATCTCCAGATATAGAACTGAATTAATATCAAAAAGGTATCAATGGGTCTGTCCAGTAACTCATGATGAACCTCAGGCCAACTGCACACTTTATGAGAAGCATTTCAGTGTCTCAGACTGTCTGACTGTGGTGACAGACCAGTCTATGTGACAGACACATCCGTGCTTCTAAAGGTAGGCCTATAGTTTTTTTTAATGGATAATATATTAATATAATATTCCAATACATTATCAGAGCTTGGCAGACAGAATTATTATTTTTTTAGACAGGTTAATTTATAGATTCTAGCCTAATAAATGTTATTATTAATTTATCATTTATTTAGGCTATATCATACATAATAAATAATCCTGTCATTTAAAGTTTATGACATTTAAAAAATATTTAGATAAAAATGGGACAAATAATTACACGATAATATAGTCATAATTTAAGTAAATTATTCAAAGAAAATAAACATTTTTAAAATTCAAAAAAGTGATTAGGCCTGGTTCAGAATGACTTCTTAAAGGGACAGTTCACCCAAAAATGAAAATTCTGTCATCATTTATTCACCCTCAAGTTGTTCCAAACATGTATACATTTCTTTGTTATGTTGAACACGTAGGAAGATTACTGTGGAAGTCAATGGTGCCCCCAAAGCAGCCTGGTAAAAACTTTCTTCAAAATATCTTCTTTTGTGTAGGCCTACAGGAGAACAAAGAAACTCATACAGGTTTGGAACATCATGAGGCGTCATAAGTGCACCAAATAGGCTAAGAGTTCTTTAGAATTAAATAAAATAATCAAATGTAAAATAATATAGCATGTGTTCTGTTGCAAATTCACGTACTTGATCTTATGTTTTCTTATGGTTTATTATTGAGCTGTCAAGTTGTTAATGTTGAAATAATCATTTCATGACGTATTCTTTATTTCTGCCCTTTATGCAATTGTTTTTTAGGGGATTTTTTTTTTCGGGGGTGGATATTTGCTGTCAAAGTGAGGCCAAAGTGAATGGGAGTCAATGGGATGCTAACAGCAGGTGATGGCTTGGTTAGCAATGGCTGCCCCTATGGAAGGTACACTTTCCGGGGGCTGGATTACCCCGTTGGGAAAAACCAAACTCTGGTCAGGCCAATCACAGCGTGTGTAGAGTCGGTGGGCGGGCTTTACATAATGACGGTACGAGTTGCGGAGGCTCTGCGTGCCACTCGTAAACACAGAAGCTGGCGAACAGCGGTCTTTTGAATCGGCTTTGACTCTGGAAGACTTGGAGTTAAGCTTGGAGTTAAGCCGTAGTCAACGCTTCTCGTTTACTTTGAATGGGTGACGTCATGCGTTGCCGAACTGAATTGTGGGTTCCGTTGCGTCGCTTCACTCGCGTTGCAAGCATAGGTTGCAAGCGGCAAAAGTTGAAGATTTCTCAACTTTTCAAGCGCCAACGCAGGCGTCATCCAATCAGATCACCCTATGCAAATATCCTAGAGCAGACGCTAGCCAATAGCGTTCGTTTAAAACACTGGTGAATGAAGAGTGAAGAACGATCTAAAATGGAGGAAAAGCTAATAATTGCGGTGGGTAATCACCCGGTCCTTTACGACCAACAAGGCCGGACTTACCATTGGGCTTGACTGGGCTGAAGCCCATGGTCCCCGCCCAATAGGGGGCCCCGCCCTTTTACGTTGATTTTTTTCAATAATATGTCAGTCATTTAATTTTTAATTTAAAGTTTGTTGATTGGAAAACGTGCGTGCTTATTGGGCGCGAAAAGGTCCGAAATCCGTTCAAAATAAGGATGCTAATGTCAAGGCTTCTGAACGCCACTACAAACATCAGAAGAGACTCGATTGATGTCAGAAGTTCGCTTCGTTTGGATGATGTGAACACGGTCTTCCGAACTCGGGTGCGCACCCGCGAACCGTACCAGAGTCCCCTTAAAAAGGGTGGTCTGGGGTACGGTTCATGTGAACTCCGGTACGGTTCGCTGCTGATGTGAACGCAATCGTACTAAATCGCGGAAGTGAACCGATATTAATTACATATGATTTGATAAAAATGTGTGTTTGTGTGTGTTTCACTCATTTCCGCAATCGCAATCGAACTCGGGTTCGTTCCAGGCAATCGAACCAAGTGTGAAAGCACCCTAAAACTCATTTGAATGGTGAGTACTTGCCCAGAGAATGGTTGCTCTACCCACCATCCATCGGTTGTGTATTTTGTTTTGCTTGCCGCCTTTTTGGCAAAGTTTGCCGGTCAATCCCTTTTTGAGTCTGGCTATATGTGATGTAGTAGACATACTGTAGGTCAAAGTCAGCCTAACACTTCCTATATGTGTATGGAGATGTATATAATCTATACAATATGTCAGCACTTACCAAGAACAGTTTTTTTTTTTTTAAGATTTATACACTCATAGATTTAGCTATTTATATGTAATACAAATGATTTGTTTTTCAATATGGTTTCCAGGTAAATAAGTGTTTTATTCTCATTCTGACCAAGACATTTGTGCATTGCAATAAACACATGATCACTTTGAACTTTTTTAATCATTATTTATTTATTTATTGGAAAACTTTTTCAAGCTTCAATCAGTGGTCATATAAATACTAGTGCTGTCAGTTAAACGCGTTATTAACGACGTTAACGCAAACCTATTTTAACGGCGTCAATTTTTTTATCGCGAGATTAACGTTCTTTTTGGTCTAACAAACTTTGTAGTTTTTTCACATGCTGTTGCAGCAACTAGTAACGTTAGAAAAACTACAACACCACTCCGGATGTAGCTAGACCGGAAACAAAACATCAGGCACGCTGCGGCTGCCCACACTTGTTTGGGCCATTAAAAGAGTAGACGTGGATGGCAAGCGTGAGACGCCGAAATGAGAAACGTATTATGCCATGGTTTAACTCAGGGGTCTTCAACTAAAAGTGCTTGTCTTGAGCGCTGCTTTCTGCTCTGATGGTGCATTCACACCGGACGCGAATGAAGCGTTTTGCGCGAGTGATTTAAGTCAACGCAAAGACGCAAATAGACATTCTGCGGCGCGAATTAAGCAGCGTGCATGTCGCGTCATTCGCGTCCGGTGTGCATGCTTGACCGCGCGTCTGGGTCTGAACGCAACAGTGAGCATTGCAACGTTAACTGTTTCATTAGCCTACGTCAAAAGGCTTCGCGGTCCGGATTTGGACCGGAGTCCGCTAGTTGGCGACCCCTGGTTTAACTGCACTATAGGCGGAGTCCTAGTTTACCTTGCATGTGCACTTTGTAATTTTATTTTGTATCACCCTGTTTTGATCCCTTAGAAAGGGCTGTTGAAGGGGCTGTTTGTGCAACAAAGTATTTTTTTTCACCCTTTTATTGATGGACAGTGTTACATTGTGTGAGCGATTATTTGCTCCAAGTGTGAATGACTGCTTCAAGTGAGAATGTTGGTGTGAAATCGAACACTACAGTATGCCAATGTTGTTTTCAATAAAACAAACATTTGAACAAAGCAAGCCGATCCACTTTTCTATGTTGATAAGAGCATTAAAATAAGAAAAAATAATGGGACAAAAAGAAATCAAGGGACATTTAGAATAAATAAAAATGTGCGATTAATTGTGATTAATTGTGAGTTAACTATGGCATTAATGCGATTAATCGCGATTAAATATTTTAATCGTTTGACAGCACTAATAAATACATTTTCACGTTTTGTATTTTTTCTTTTTTTTTACATGTAACACTGTATACTGTACCAGTCACCTTTTGAAATTAGCTTTGCACTTCAAATAACGATTGGATCGATTATATTGTTACGCCACCAGATGGCGACAAATTACTTTTAAAAAACATTTGTCATTGAATCGTTCATTCAGGAGATTGGTTCAAAGATGCTGATTCATCTATGAAACGATTGTATTTGATTGAGGAATTTAATCATTCATTCAAACCCAAGTTTTTTTTAAATAAATAATTCAGATTAATTAAAATTTTTTATAGACTTCAGCAATTAACATAAATTATGTTATTTTGTTTAGTTGTTTGTTCAGAATCGTGATCTCTATTTTTATTCTCAGTTTATCCAGAATTGTGTTGCTCTAATACATAGCTTATGTATCATTTTGTTCTATTTAAAGTAATGTATAGAAGGTAGGGCCCGAAAGTGACTCAAGCCCAGGGGCCCCCACCTCCCTAAGTCCTGCCCTGACGACCAATCATTGTTTACATACTGGGACACAAACCGGAGAGACCAGGCCTGGAAGGAGGTGGCAGAGACGGTTGGAGAATCTGGTATGTATCATGCTTGTATTCTGTCCGTGTACTCTGTTTATCATTGAATGACAGGCAGCATATCATATCATGTGTGGATCAAATAGGCGCTATCGCCCAGCCAAATGAGGAATAAAATATTAAAGTGATCAGTTTTCATACACAAAATAATGAATTACATTTGAGTGGAAGGTGGATTTGACCGTTTATCTGTCAGTTGGCTGGTAGATGGTAAACGCTTAAAAAAATGTATTTATTATGAACCTTGCATAATTGAAATCTATACCAGAACCTGTTTTATTTGGCATGTTTAATTCAGTTCTTATTTTAATAACTAAACAAGTTTAAACACTTGAGCAACACTTGTTGTATTTGAATTAATTGTTTAATTTATTTACATTTTTGCATGTCAGAGGATACATGTAGGACCCGATGGAAGTCACTGGGGGACAGATTTAGGAAGGAGAAGAAAAAAGAAAGGGAAATGACAAGGAGTGGGGCAGGGTCGCCTGGGACCCAACCCTGGCGTTTCATGGCGGTGTTGGGATTTCTCACACCATTCCTTCATGACCGTGAGACGTCCAGCAACATCCCCAGACGACCTCTGCCCCCTTCACATCAGTCCATCAGTCCAGAGCCAGAGGAGGACAGCCAGGTCAGAGAAGACAGCCAGGCCATCACCCAGCAAGCCCCTTCAAGCAGAGGAGATGAGGCAGGCAGTGACACAGGCAGGCAGAACCTAACAAAGCTCTCAAATACATTATTATTTCAGTACTATCAAGGAGGGTTAAGTCATTTAGAAAATCAATGTCAATCTGTGTAGAGCTGAACCATATGCTGCAAAGTTTAGGCCACACAACCGTTGACACCTAATGCGTAATAACGTTATATAATAAATTATTTCAAAGAATGATTTGACATTAAAATCATGCCATGTTCATTGATTATCAATTGTTGCTGTAACTATGCAGGCAGACAGACAGAGCAGGAGGAAACTGTCGAGATCAATGACAAGGGTAGGAAGAGAAAAAAAAAGGGAAATGTCTTCTTTTGAGAGAGGACTGTTGGCAGCAATTGAGCCCCTGACGCAGATGACCACGCTGCCACATCCACCACCACCGCCGCCGCCTCCAACACCAGCAGCAGATGAAGACGAGGTTTTCTTTCAGAGCCTCTTGCCGTCCCTTCGTAGGCTTTCTGTGCTGAGGAGGGCCAGGCTTCTGCACACACACACACATACATATTACATACATACAGCACTAAAATAAACATATTAAAATAATCGTATGGCTGTATTGTTTTCTCATGTTCATATAGAATAATACAGTAAGTATTTTAAATTTGTCGTATCATACAGCGCTGTCGACGCAATACAATCACTTAAAGGGATAGTTCTCCCAAAAATGTAAATTCTGTCATCATTTACTCACCCTCAAGTTGTTCCAAACCTGTATGAGTTTCTTTGTTCTGTGAAGGCCTTTGTATTTTCTCTCCAGTGAAAATCTGCTCAAATCATGAATGTATTAGTTGAAAACAGGGCTGAAAGGGCAAAGGCTATGTACATTATGACATGGTGATGAAAATATAAAACCAACATGTTAATTTAATGTAAAAAATAATTGTTATGACACTTGGAATCTGCACTTTTAAGAAAAATATAGGTAGCTCTTAAAAGAGCTTTTGGGTTTTGTGGCTCTGAAAAGAGCCTTTGGCGTATTCTATGAATTCGGCTGCCATGGCACTGCACCCTCCTGGTTGAAGTAGTAGGCACAGTACGTCTCTCGGAGTTGGATAGCTCTACGGGTGGCATTGTTGGAGCCCATCCTTGGTGCATCTCGCAGGGCCTCAGGAGCTGAAGATGGCTCAATGGTGGGTTCAGCTCTGTGTGCGCATCTTCTCCCCCTTTCCAGCAGGGGCGGACTGGCCATCTGGCGTACCGGGCGTTTTCCCGGTGGGCCGCTGGACAATGTGGGCCTGCCCGTTGCTACGTAAATATATGAAGAATAAATTATAGTAAAACTACGTAGCCTATATCCTTCCGTCAGCCCAGACGAATGGCCCGCGCAGCCCTCTTGAGGCAAAACTCCATGCAAAACTCTAATCTATAGCCTGCTCAGTCCCAGTGTCTCAGTGGTGTAAAAGCGCTCGTCAATGTCAAAATGTTTGCGATATCCAATCAAATTCAACGAGGCGGGATTTACTGTGCACAGCAGCCGAGCAGCGCGGGCGACACTTGAATGCGAGCCGAGGTAAGAGCTGAATACGAGTCAATGGGCAGCAATATTTCCCGACTGTTAACGATTTTAAAAATGTTAAACGACGGACATTAATTTCCAGGGATGTAAACTACTGTTGAGCTTTCAGAATGAATCAGATTATAATGCCTTTTACGTTATTCGTCGTCAAAGAATTGTAGCAACAATGACCCGATTCAATCAGATTTTGGGCCGAATACATCACCGGATGAGGCTTCTACACACCAACTCGTGACTCTCCTAATCAAATCAGACATAGACAATGGGGTGTGTGTGTAAGAGATATCGAAGTTAATGAACAACCACGATGTCCGCCAGATTGTCTGAGTCTACAGAATGGAGCATCGAATTGTACCGCCTGAAGGCATCCACATGACTTTACACACACACACATATCAGTGCTGAAAGAAGACAATTCTTGCACGACACGTGTTACTTAAAACATGGGACTTAAAGAACTGTCTTAATAATGTTCAAATATATATAATCCGTTGATTTCATGTCTTTATACAATGTATTAGAATAACTAGGATGTTTACTGTTGCCAATCAAAACCTGTATGCCAGTAACTGTGATAATCTTGTATATCTGGACGCGCAAATCGCAGAATGACCGTTCTTAGTATCTCTGTTATCGCAAAATTATGACTAGGCCAAATTTGGTTCAAAAATCAGATTTTGATGCATAATTTCAGAAATACCAGCTTTCTAAAGAAAAAGAGGCTTAGAATTTCCACCCTATTGATTAACTCAGAGGAGGGGGGTTCAGAGAACAATGGAACACTCGCGCCTTCTCGAGAAGATCTCTCCACGGACGTGATTGGATCTTTCCATAAGTCGGGCTCGGCCACTCCATCTATAAATGCAGAAGTTATCATGAACTCCTTGCGCTCCGCCATTCCGCCACTACAAGGACCCTGGCCTTTGACCTTCCTTTGAGAGAGGGATTCCTTTGGCACCAAGCCAAGAGAGAGAGACCTGCAACTTCTGGAGCGACTTTCCTGAACTTCACAGAAATTCTCCGGACTCACCTCCTTAGCGAACTTCCACGACGATTCGAACTCAGACACGTACACGAGAGAGCCTAATGCAAGTATTATATTTCACCTTTAACTGCTTGTACGAGGTTGTCTGAATTAATCCTGATTCACGAAATCATAAATGTCTGAAGGGTTTTGGTGAAGTGATTGAACTGTCTGTCTCTCTCTCTCTCTCTCTCTCTCTCATCTCTCTCATCTCTCTCATCTCTCTCTCCCTCGTGGATTCTCTCTTTCCATCATTCTTTTCCCTTTGATTTTATTCGTTAAGTTTGATTTTTCCTTGTTTGTACCATATCGTTTGTTTCTCCTATATATATGCATATTTACCCCCGTGTGATTCGTAGCTTTGTATTCTATAGTGTTTTATTAAAACTCAATAATTGCATTAAACTGAATCCTTATTGTTTTGCTCACAAATCTCGAAGTCACTGAAGCGTAAGATCTAAGCTACCCATTTAAGCTTGATTTTCATGTATTACTACTTTAGTAATACAAATTGTGCAAACATAAGAGATATTATTTGTCCTGATCAAACAGATCAATGTTTCTTAAGGTTTGTAAGATTGATAATTGATGAAGAAATCAATTTTGATAAAGGTTACTTTTAAATGATTAAAGGTTCCGTTATACGTTAATTTTTCTGTACAACAAGCTAATAATATTCATAAACTCATGAATATTCATACCATTTGAATTAATTATTCCCCAGAACTTATTGTTGTTACAGAATGCACAAAGAAACATTAGCGTAGGTGTCGCAGTTTTCAGCATATCAGAGGGAATGTTTGTCTTTCTGTTTCCAGGCTTTCTTCAGTAATTTCACAATCATTTTCAAATGATTCATAATACTCAAAATATCTTTCTCATATATCATGCTAAAACTGGCAACTTTCATATTCAAGTGGCCAATGGAAAGTGACATATGAAAATAAATATATAATTTGCTAGTTACATGCATTATTTTACACACTGGTAATCAAAAGTTTGAAATAATTAAGACTTCTTAAATTGTTTTTGAAAGAAGAAGGCTGAATTTATTTGATCAAAAATACAGTAAAACCACAAATATTAAGAAATATTGATACAATTTCCAATAGGCCTAGTTGTTTTCTATGAGAATGTATTGTAAAATGTAATTTATTTCTGTAAAAGCTGACTTTTCAGCATCATTACTTCAGTAAGTGTCACATGATCCTTCAGAAATCATTTTAATATGCTGTATTTTTCATATCATTTTTAAACTCTTTTCCACTATTTGAGCTCAATTCCATAAAATTACAGATGTCTAGATACTATAGCCACTAGAAAGGCACCCTAAAACAGTCCACATTCTGCACTACATCCTAAGTCTTCTAGACCAGAGTCCTGCACGGGTGACGGGTGACCCGCGAATATTGCTGAAACGGGTGAAAAACATCCTACTGTGTCGGATACGGGTGCGGGTCGGACAAGGGAGAACACGGGTCTAAACACGGGTTTTAAAAAGTCACGTGCAAACGAATATAGGCCTATATATAAAAATATATGCATGTATATTGTAGATGTGTTCCTGAAAATATGCATATACAAAAATATGCCTTGCCTGTATTTCAAGTTGATTTTCAAATCCATATCAGTTTATTTGTTCTCCTCCCAGGAGAATCACAACCGCGCGCGCGCTCTGCCTGCACTCGTCGAGATGGATCATGAGGAGTTGAAGAAAAGATAGCCGCAAATGTGGAAGTTCATCGCTGAGGAAGCACGCAGCTAACTGTGGTAACAAAACCAAGCACACGCAGTTCAATCGAACAGTATTTTTGTTATGGTTCCTGAGTTTAGTCTCTTAATAACACTGTCTTAGTAGCCTACATTAAGCCACTTTTGTACTTTTGTACATAGTATACGTTATTAGTATTATGTTTACTGAGTTTGGTCTCTTAATAACAGTGTCTTACCTACATTAAGCCACGTTAAGCGTTTTAGAATGTCCCGAAGTTGTCCTTAAGTTAATGGTCGTGTAATAACTTATGTATGCTGGCAATAAACATTTTTGTAAGTGTGTCTGTAGTAAACGTTGTTTGTACGGGAAGAAGGAGGCGGGAACCGGCGGACAATCAAAACATTTAATCAAAATAAAATGGCGGCGACAGCCCCTCACGGTCGACTGCCGCCTACATACAAACAAACACAAAATGAAAATAAAAAGCTGCAGCCCCTCACGGACGACTGCAGCGAACACAAAATAAAACATAACACAAAATCCAGGCCTGGTCCTCTCTCGTCCCTCACTGTCGTCGCTCCTCCTTTATAGTCCCTCACTCCTCCGCGAGGGCCGAGATCGCTGCGGCGCTCAGCTGGCGCTCATCCTCCCTGATGTGCGCCGCCTCGTCCCGCCCTCACGGTCCCTCGGCCTCGCTGCTCGCCACATACCCCCAACGCCCTTCGCAGGCGATCACGGCGGCCGCGGGACCTGGGGGTAAGAACAGCGAGGTGAGAGAACGGAGCGGGGAGCATGAGGAGCGACAGAGACGAGAGAGTGGAGAGAGGAGAAAAGAAAAAAAAAAAAAAAAAAAATTCTGGTCCGGTTCCCAGACACACTGCCGCTCGGTCCTCAGCCAGCCGAGAGGCTCTTCCTCGCGGTGCCATGCGGTGGTACTGGACGGCCGGTGGACGGCTCGACACTCCTCCGCCCCCTGGCGGCTGGCGGTGGCTCCTCCTTCTGAGGGCGGCCGGAAGCGAGTCCCCGTCCCGCGCTCCCTGCTCCTCCCCAACCTGGCGGACGGCAGCGCTCCGGCTCCTCCCCAATATGGCGGGCGGCAGCAGGCTTCGGCTCCGGGCAAGCGCTGGGGACTCCTTCGCCCCCTCGCGGACGGCAGCCACCCCACCTCGACCCAGGGGCACGGCAGCGAGCTCTCCGTCCCACCGACCTTCATCCGCTCCAGCACCACCGCTTCGGGCAGCCGCTCGCGGACTTCTCTCCTCCGCGCTGCCCGAACTCCGCGGCACCGCGATCCCCCTCAGCTGCGAGGGCTCTTCGACAGCGTGTCCCTCCTTCCTCCCGGGTTTCGGCACCACTGTAGTAAACGTTGTTTGTACGGGAAGAAGGAGGCGGGAACCGGCGGACAATCAAAACATTTAATCAAAATAAAATGGCGGCGACAGCCCCTCACGGTCGACTGCCGCCTACATACAAACAAACACAAAATGAAAATAAAAAGCTGCAGCCCCTCACGGACGACTGCAGCGAACACAAAATAAAACATAACACAAAATCCAGGCCTGGTCCTCTCTCGTCCCTCACTGTCGTCGCTCCTCCTTTATAGTCCCTCACTCCTCCGCGAGGGCCGAGATCGCTGCGGCGCGCAGCTGGCGCTCATCCTCCCTGATGAGCGCCGCCTCGTCCCGCCCTCACGGTCCCTCGGCCTCGCCACAGTGTCTATAATGTAATATGCTAAACTGACTTTATTGCGGGTGCGGGTCGGGCGTCGGTTCTATTTTAAGCGGGTCGGGTCGGGTGCGGATTTTAATTAGTGCTGTTGTCGGAGAAGGGGTCGGATGCGGTTTTAAGCACTGCGGGTACGGGCGGGTGCGGGTTTACAAAATCGGAGCTGTGCAGGACTCTGTTCTAGACAATAGCATTTTATATGGTCTGATTTTATGGTAGGTATTGAACTTAATGATATTAAACTACAGTGTATGGAAAAGAGAAATCAAAATTTGTATACAAAAAAAAATAAATACAATTTGCCATGTGCACCAGGAAAGACAAATTATAAACTGAAGAAGTATGCCTGTCATTCAGTATGATAAGCATTTCAATAAAACAATTCATATCATTCATATTTTTGAATAAATAGCTTCTGTGTTTAAAATTGCCCTGTGTATAATGAGCTGGTGGGTTTATGGTGAGGTGTGTTGCACACCGGGTGTGATGGGCCGCTTTGTGCCAGAAAGTCCAGGGCCACTTTTTTGCCCCAGTCCACCCCTGCTTTCCAGTGTCTTCATGCGCAGGAAGTTGTGCAACACACATGTGGCCTTCACACACACCTCTGCAACCTCTGGACTGGTTGCAATGACACGGGCGGTACATCCGCCACCAAGCTGAGAGGATGCCAAAGGCGCACTCAACTACCAACCTAGCCCGGCTGAGGCGGTAATTGAACACCCTTTTCTCTGGTGGGATGTGATGTCCAGGGTATGGCCGCAAGAGGTTGGTCATCAGTGGGAAGCCCTCATCCCCGGCAGATTGACCATTATTTGGCTTGACACCGGAGTGGTCTGGATCAGGTGATGATGGACCAGGATCGGCTTGGGTTCCTGTCAGGTCGGGGTTGGACTTCTGGTCAAGTCTCGAGCTCAAGCCCTCCACCAAGGACAGCAAGTGTTATCTCCTATCCAATACAAAGATTATATGAACATGTGAACTCATGAATGTTTTTTTTTTTTTTAGCTGATTTACAACAGAACTGAATTCTTGCAATTGCATCACTAATTGTGTTATTTTCCTGTTTATTACTGTGAAGCTGCTGTGAAACAATCTGTATTGTATAAAGCGCCGTATAAATGAAGCTGACTTGACTTGACTATAACAAGAACATGAACACAAATTTGAAAACCTCACTACAAATAATCCAGAATTGAAGATAAATGATATTAATCCTACTCTGTCTGTTACACTACCTCACACCTGAAATCACTGATCGAGTGAATCTCCTGAACTTCTCCTGAACTTCTCCAGATCATTTCTAATCCATTCATGTTGTAACACCTGCTCTAACGTCGGCCGTTTCGTTGGATCCCGGGCTAGGCACTGGCTAATCAGATCACTGCATTCTGTACACATTTTATTAAGGAGAGAGCTGGTTAGTCATGATGACCATGTGACACGAATGTTGGCAATTATGAAAACAGCATCTGGTGAACTATAAACTGAATGCATTTCAACTTGAAACATCTTACATACTTCACCTTTACCTGTTTCTAAACAGAGCCTTTGCTTTATGTGTGTGTGTTTATCGATATTCTTCACTCACCTTTGGATAAGTTGGAGTTCTGAAATGTAACTTTGGCCTGTGTGATTTCCGTTCTATTGCCAAAGGGAGAACGTCCGTTAACCATCAGGTACAACAACACCCCTAGAGCCCAGACATTTGCTGGGACGGCGTGGAATCGAGATTCTGTGAAGACTTCAGGTGGGCAGTAAGAAGGTAATCCTGTGAGCAAGACATTTTTGCACATTGTTGAGCAATTTCTTCAAAGCATCAAATAATCAGAAAGTCACTACATCCAGGTTTCCACACTCCAAAAATACTCACCACGGTATATTTTTGTCTCGTAGCCATCACCACTAAGTAGCTGACCGCAGCCAAAGTCGATCAGCTTGAGCTCTAACGTGTTTGTCTTCACCAGGAAATTCTCTGCATGAACGTCATTATGAAAAACGCCATGCTCGATGCAGTGCTGTACCGCCAGCGCAGCCTGTCGCAGGATGACCCGTGCTGTTGTTTCATCCAGTTGACACGAATGACGAATGATGAAGTCCAGCAAGCTCTCGCAGGGGTCAGGGAACTCCATTATGAGAACGAATGTCCGAGGATGTTCAAACCAGTCGTACAGTCGGACGACGTAGGGGCTTATGGGTTCATGCCTCATCATTAGCAGCAGCGCCACTTCTGTAACGAGAGGTTCGGGATGCCCGGGCTAGAGAAAAGTAGTAGACAGAAGGTTAGCTGGGTAAAAATCTGAAGAAAACCTATCATTTTTAAATGTACTTTTCTTTGATCTTTACAGACACGATCATCAGAGCCTTTCCAGGTTTATTGATCTATTACATTTACACCTAATGCTTCCTACAGGTGTATTGACTACAGTAATCAGCACTTAAACAACAAACAGCACTTAAACAACAAATACAACTTTTGACCAACTTACAATATCAAGATAACGATCATTGTCAATCTTGTGCATCTGCTTGATGGCAACCTGCAAAAAAAAAAACAGCGTTCAATAACGGTATTCAAGCGCCTGACTTTGCACATAACATTTACGATTTGAGCATCTAAGTATTAACCCATCTGTATTAAGAATGTTTTGATGCATGCAAGAGCAAAAATGTTTGTACAATTCAGCAAGATTGCTTTACCTTTTTGCCATCAAACTTCCGTGTTCCCTTGAACACTCTCCCAAAAGTTCCGGATCCAATCATCTCTCCCACGTTATAGAGAGTCTCAAAGGAGTCTGAAAAACAAAATATGAGAAATGTATGAGCTTGCAAACAAGACGATAATAATACTTGTAGCGTCTGGAGTCTCTCTGTCTCTCTCTCTCTGTTTCTCTCTCTTGGGATCAAAGTGAGGCGAAACAGCAGGGATGCCTTTCGCTACCCAGCTCTGCAGGGAGATCAGATCCCGGCACCCATAAGTCTGGGGTGAATGGCCCTCAATGCCAGGCTGACGACCCACCAGAGAATGGCCAGGCCTACGACAATTGCTCTGGGGGGGGGGGACTTCAAAAAGATCCCTATCACACACACACACACACCCCGGGCCCCTAGCTCACACCTTCCTGGTGCAGAGGGGCCGAGAACTGACCTCCACACAGACAGCCTGTGCCATGTGGCTTGAACTATTTTAACTGAACCATCCCAGAAATATATGTGATGACCCCTTTTGTTGTATGTATGTTGACCACAAAGTATATATTTATGTATTTGTGTGATGTTAATCTTAAATGCTCAAGATGGCTCTGTAAAAGAGATACACTGTCTTTCATGCATTTAAACGAGCATGTTTGGGGTCTATTGATTCCTCTTTCTCTGCCTTAGCCAATTATGTAAAAAGTATGATTATGACATGTACCGTTAATATGCTTACCCCTTTTGGAGCAAAACCTCACTTGTTGTGGTTTCCAGCATTAACATTCCAGTGAGTGATAAAAGTCCAAACAAAGGAACTTTCCCGCCTCCAATCCACATCTACGATTGGTCATCTCAGTGGAGGTGGGCGGAGGTTAGTGGACTTTAAAGTACAGTTACTCAAGCACCTCGGGGCTCAGTAAAAACTTGCAAGGACTCGGACAAGACAAAACTTCCCTTCCATCACGCCAGCGCGGCTCGCGGGGCTTCGGCCCGAGCCCGCCTGGCCAAGCTGATCGCCCCTTTGAAGATGACGCAACACCGGCGCGCTCCATCCGAGCGCGCACATCACTGCACGAATCTTCTTAGCGCGAACGAGATGCCTTCCCTTCCAAGACAACCGCTCCTACACGCCGTTAAATCTCCCGCGGACCGACCCCGGAAGGACCGAACGGAGGGAGAGCTTCAGCGCATGAACACTCTGAGAAACGCAACGCACGCATCCTTTACACAACACAAAGAAACCATGCAAGTATCAATTCTATCGAAATTTAGATGCGTTTAAGATTGTACCCCTATTATGGTGATAATTGTTCGTTGCTGGCTCTCGCGGTTTTGGTTGGGAGATGTCCGACTGGACCATTCCCTTCTCACCTTCCTGTTCTCCTCCTCTCTCTTCCCTCTATTTCTATTCCATTTCTTCTCTTTCATTACTTTCCCTATTTTGTATATACATGTATCCTTTATGTAGTCGTATGTAATCGTAGTAGCTATCACTATTAAAACCATTGTATCCACGTTTTAATTGTCATTGTTGTTGCTCACAAAACATGAGTCCCTTTAATGTCAGATCTAAGCTACGAGCTCTTATAAGTATCATTGAATGCTTTAATTAATACCATAACTCGGAAGGTTTATCCTTTGTGGCCAGAGGGATAAGCTTTTCGAAAATGGGTCGAAGACCAAGTTGAGAAGTATTGTACTGCTCGTTCGTTAAACCGAACGGAGTAGAGGAATTCTAATCACTTCCGTAGAGGCTATTCTGTGATTGTTTAATATAGATATATATCCCGAGTTGATTGCAATAAATTGTTGTCAACCATATATATATATATATTGCATAAATACCTGTTAGGTATTCCCCTTTTGGGTGATTTTGGAGATTTGTGATTCAATTATAACCCGTTATGATTAATCATAAATCCCTAAATATTAATACTCATTATTCCCTATGAGCTAAATTTAATTTAATAATATATGTGACCCTAAGACGCTACATATTTGGTGGAGAATATTTCGAGCACATTCTAAACTCTGTTTTGTGAGCAACTTTGTCAATTTTATGTGTATATTATTTGTGTTAACTGTTGTCTTGTATGCGCGCTTCAGTGAGACAAGTCGCAACCGCGAACTCACGTATCTGTAACTGAAAAGCCCAAAGCTCATTTCAGTTAATCCTATGTTAACAGCGTCTATTTTGGTCAAACATTTTAGTCACTGTAAATTGTTAAAAAGAAACTGCAGTTCATAATATTAAAACTGTCTCTGCAAAGGGAAAGAAACTTCTTTTGCGGAACATTTTAATATTATCAATTCCACCTGTTTGAACGAAGAAATCTTCTTTCAGCGTGATGCCACCTGTGCGTGATGCCACCTGTGCGTGATGCCACCTGTTAGAACGAAGAAGTCTTCTTTCAGCGTGATGATATAACGATTTGAGCGTGTTCCTCTTATTCGTTTTGTAAAAGGCCTTATTAATCGCCAGATTTGATCCGTTGCGTGTTCCAACGTTATTCAACTGAGCGATCCCTTAGGTGGAATTTTGGCGTAGCTAACCGAAACGCACACCTTGCACAAATCAATCAGAAAAACTGCTGGCCAGTATCTGCTTGATGTGTGAATGGGAATATGTTATTTTAACCTTGATCCAGTTAAAATTCGTTGCAGAGAAAATACTCTGTTTTACATTTGCGTGTAGGCGGTAAACTAAATCCGACCACACACTCTGTGTGCTATAAATTGGCACAAAAGGGAATTTGAGAACAAATTCCCTTCTCACTTGCGACCGATCGCAGTCAAATCACCACGTTAGGAGGTGAAAGCCCTTCTCCCCCGTTCTGACGCTCAAAATTTAAGTCACCCTACATAGGTGCCGCAATACCTCTGTCCAACACAAGAGGGCAGCCGACTAGGTGTTCCGCACCTCTCAGGTTACTCCCACCTGACGTCCACTCCTTGGAGTGGACTCCATTACGCCACCTTGTGGACGTTCCCCTACTCCCCGCTCTCCAGTCTGTCAAAGTGAACTGTCTTTCCATTGTTATTTGCTTCCTATTAGAATTCTTTTCATTCACTTCCCGTTACTGCTGCTATTTGACATTATTCAAGCTTTCTGTTTCACTGACTTCTCACCCTTATTTAAATTTGGTTTAGACCAGGTTTGAATTTGGATTTAGATTAAAGTCTTTTCAGCCAGTGATGGTACCAGAGGGAACAAGCCCTCTGTGACAGTCTCTGCTAAAGTCAGCTTCCCTGCTCCAGTTTCGACAACTTCTCCTGTTGTTTCCATTTCAGTTATTTTCGCTTATCTTCTCTTTTGGCTTCATTTCTGTATCAATTGTTTCCTTCCATTTCATACCCTTCTGATACCCTGCACTTATTTAAATTTCGGTTTAAACAAGTTTGAACCTAAAATTAAATTAAGTCTCCTCTTTTCAGCCTGTGATAGCACCTTATCAGTAGCCTGCCCCCTGCTGGGCACTCTCATAAGTTGGCTTTCCTCTCTTCTCTCCTTTGGCTCCATTTCAGAATAGATTAATTTAATTAATTCTACTTCTCCTTTTTCAAGGTTGCCCCGATAATTACAAACATTATCATCATTATTTTAGGTTTTAGCACTATTTATCAATAGTCTTTCCCTCACTTACTTTACAGAATGAAGTAAATTTGGTCTACACAAGATTAAGCTTAAGCTGATGTTGTGTTCTCCTTGTTAGCCATTTGTATATCTACAAGTAGTACCTCCAGTGCTTGTGGTGAACTTGGGATTGTCTTCTGGCTGGGTTCCCGTGAGTGGAGTCATCTGGTCGGCGTAACTGACACCGGTCGTGCGTGAATCGCAGACACCTCTGTCTCCGTACCATTGGCGGCGGCACGCAGCAGACTAAGCATTTCGGGCACCCCAGGGAGAAGCCAACGAGTCCAACTGATCCTCATGAGGGCATTTTGGTTAATTACTCTGATTCTCCGTTTGGACTCCAAAGGGATTTCAGAGGAAACCCAATTTCAACCCTTCAGTCTGGCCGTTGACCAAACTTACCTGAGTGCTGCCCTGTCATGCTAAAAGTCAAACGCTGTTTGAGTGGGCGCACCGTGGTACCAAGGGACGAGGATCTGGGAACACCGCGGTCGAGTGTCCAGGGACCGCCGGTGAGATTGACCTCGCCATTGGTTCTCACTTGAAACAACCCCGATTCACCCCAGGCACAGTAAGTAGAGTAAGCCCATTCACTTATTGCAAACCCTAGAATATATGTATTCGTGGTCATTTAAGTGTTTGGCCACACCGTCCTCCCTGCTTAAGCCATACCTTTCCCCTAGGCTTTATAGCTCAACAGCGCCCCCTCCCTCGTCGGCCCTGTCATAAACCCTAGCATTGGTATTAAGCTTAGAGCCTTTCCCTATCTATCTCTTCTAATGTTCTCATTTTCGTTTCATTTCATGCCTTCTCTCTAGTATTTTTGGTTATTTCACTCTTTCCTACTCTACTGTTCTGTTGTTTAGTTTCTTCCAGCTCACCTAAAGACAGAACCTATGAGAGCCATCAAGGAAAGCTGAATAATAGACTGACGACCAACAGCCAGTGTCAGTAAATGACCCACTAGGCGACCGCACTGTCAAATTGTTATTTAAGCTGATACTCGACCACATAAATCGGCCCCACCTGGCAACTCACAGCCAAGACAATAGGTGCCCGGCCTAGATTCCACTAACTGTCTGCATCAGTTAGTTAAAATTGCGCACACCAATTGAATAGTCGCAATCGCTATAGCGCTAAACCCTCCACGGACTTGCATTGGCCTCTTTTGTGTTGTCTTTCTCTCGCCCCCAGTAAGCCAGTGTGTCCCGTTCATCCAGCCCCACTGCCACTGGGATCACGTCGAGACCTGATCGAGCGCCAGGACGACTGCGTTCCTGCCAAAAGCCACAGTGACCTGCAGCCCCCGAGCCAAGAACGGCAGCGTTGAAGCTCCTAGCGGAGGAGGCCCGGAGGAACCAGGACCACGCGCAGAGTCGGCTAGATCAGCTACTCCTTGAGACCCAGGATCGACGCGGAAGGGAGGACGAAACGGACCTACAGCTCCGGGAGAAAGTTGAGAGACTCCAAAATGCCCTGGCAGAACTTCGTGTAGAGACAACACGCAAAGAGCAGTTGGAGAAAGAATCCGAAGAGGAATTGAAAGAACTCCAACGAGGTGAAGCTCTCCTTACAAGAGCTGAGATTGAACTGAGAGAAGGAAAGACACAGCACGGCCACAGCTTGTGAAACCCACTTGCAAACGGCCCATGCCAAGGTCCAAGATTTGGTTCAACCAAAGACTATTCGAAACAAAGAACTGAAGTATGCACGTACATTGCATAGTGAACAGCAAGGGGAAACACACACCACACAGTTTCCCCTGACAAGTGGGCCAAGAAACCCCCAGCCAAGAGTTCCAAGCTCAAAAGGGGGGCGAAAGCCCACTGCTCGAGTTGTCACCAGCCAGCAGCCAAGAGCCCCCACCAGCAGCAAAAGGGGGTGGGAGCCAATCCAGAGAATCGTGCACAGCACACCATGGCTTCCCAAGAACTCTACAAGCTGGCCAGAGACATCCTACCTTTCACCCCAAACCCTGCAGGAAGCCACAACACGCACACCTACCTGCAGGACATGAACTTTCACCTACAACCTGTGGCTAACGTGACCACATGGAACCAATTAGGTCTACTCCGAGGTACGGCCAGCCGTGAGGCGTGGCATTTCCTCGACCGGCAACCGGAGACTGCAAAGTTGGACGACCAACAGCTACGGGACTGCCGACCAAAAAAGACTGCTTCTGAAAAGACTGTGAGTAACCCAATGATTTGCCCTGTCTCTGATCACCGTTCAGAGCTGGCTCCAAGGAGAGCCATGCAACAACATAGTGACAGACTGTGTAACCGTCAAGACCGTTACAAGCCAGCAGAGAGCAGCGCAACCGGCATGGTGCCCGTCCTAAGCACCTGTCCAAGCATGCTGAAAGAATCTGGGACAAGCCACGTCTGTCTAACCACCCAAAGGGGGAACCACGTGGGATGCCAGCCGACAGCCAGACGATCCTCATCGGCCAGTGCACCTAGCCCAGACAGCCAGCGGCGGAACGACTCACAGCATGCCCCAAACAAACCCAAGCACTGTGCACCAACCACAGTCCACAGAACCAGAGACTTCATCACCAAGTGACAGCGTCGCCCAACCCCCTCAGCTGACGGCTGCACTTCCTGAACAATCGAACTCTGAAATCCCAAAATAGTGAGCTAAATGTGCAGTCATACAGCCAAAATGAGACCCAAACTTGAACAGATAGCTCCCATCCAGCCAACAATGGGCCGAATGAGTCTGGTACACCCAGTGTACATCCAACCGATGGACAGGTACCCCGTTTCTCGTCGGCAAAGATCTGCTAGATCGTTCTGAGCCCTACTAGACTTCAAACAGCTAAAGATTTGGGCTCAAGTGCGAGAACCTCTGCCTCTCCAGCCACACAGACACCTGAGCCAGACGGTCAGGTCACAGAGGTCACGAGAAACCTTGCAACCAGCCGCGAGAACACTGTCCCAGCACCAGAGCAAAGTTCAAGTTCGCTACTCTGCACTTTTCAACTCACCATAGACTCTGACTTTCACTGCCCCGAGGTCATGACTGACCTCCAGCTGAATGATGTGACAACTACAGACAACTCAGCCATCAGTCTAGCACTGGTCAAAGCCCTCATGGAAGTAACATCCAACCTTCCATCTGCAAGCAAGCGTACCTGCGGCCCATTTGACTCCTGCCTAACAACCATGGTAACTGCCAAGGGCACCTGCGCTTTGAACTCGAAATGGAACGATCGGTGCCCTACACACTACTTCCTGGTCCTTCCAGATCCACTGCATAACGTCTACATAGAAGCAGACCCCTTGATTCGCCTCAAGGCTCATGTGGACTTTACCAATGAGGTAGTGTGAGCCCCACTGACATCACAGCCCCCTGTGGTTCCTGCCAAACCCGAAAACCTCCTGTCGGGCCGGACCTTGCCAGGATTCGGTACTTTAATCAACGAACAGTATACTGCAGTACCAGTTTACACCAAAGGGGTCGCTGTTCGGCTCAACATGTGATGTGGTCACACACTGACCCGCACGTGGGGTTTCTTCCAACCTTCACCTAAGTGTGAGGAACTTGGACTCAGTCTGGAGGCCACACCACTCACTGAACTGTCATCCCACGTAGTCTACATCCTAGTCTACAACCGACAGCATTCTTTCACAAGGTGCCCACTCGGCTATGCCAACTCACCAGCCGAGTTCAACATCTTCCGGAACAAGCATGCCCAGACACCAGAATGAGGGGCTACCCCGTCTGCTAGGATGATGTTCTCACGAAGAGCACAACGCCCTTCTGAAGAAGGACTGCCCATTCATCTGGACAAAAGCTCAAGCAAATTCCATGAATGAACTGAAACGACATCTGTGCATAGCTCCATGTCTCGCTCACCCCGACACACAACAGGAGTTCCACTTGAAAGCTGGATTCTCCAAACACTGCTTTAGTGCTGGTCCATACCAAAACATGACCAAGACAAAAGAACAGTTGTACAGGCAAGCAAGACATTTCTTACACCAGAGAGCAAAGACTCTACCTTACACCATATGGGCCTTCCTGCGATTCTCCGACTACATCGGAGCACAAAAGGTTATTACAGAGACATTCCAACAGCCTGTAACGTCTTCAACAGCCAACGCATCCGAGATGGCGTCGTTACCAATTCACATGGTTGATGACCCTTCAGGGCTGCAATGTTGAGGCACGTTATGCCCAGACTCACAGATCTGCACTGGGAAATGACTCAGCTGCCTGCCAAAAATGTCCTGATGACACACCAGCGGTGACGATGGACACAGAGGAACCTCAACAACAGACCTGTCACAGGTATTTCGAAAAGAATGCATGTCAAGGACTGCCCACCACCTACGTCGGTGGATGCTCTTGCAACCAAGAGGGCATCCTAAAAACAGGTGCGGGCGTACTATGGCCGAAAACAGCCTTGCCCTCCACAGCACTTCAAGTGGGGCCCTCAGTCATCACAATATACTGAGGTGGCAGCCATTCTAATAACCCGACAAATCGCATCGGCCCACAACAACAGAGAACTATGTATTTGCACTCCAACTATGTCAGACACCGTTTCACATGCCACCTTCCAGGTTGGACACAAAATGGCCTCAAGAAAGCAGTCAAACGCCAACACCTGTTCCAAGCGTGCGATGAAATCACAAGCACATACAACATGACCATCTACTGGAAAAAGGTGACAGGACACTCAAGGCAACCCGGCCTTGACAAAGACTTGGATGACCGAACTGATTCCCTGGCCAAGACTGGCACACTTCACAACAACCTATGGTCACCTCCCACCCATGCAACCACCCTTGATGGGGCTGCGCTAACCCGCAGCAAACAAACTATTCTTGCGACGACTCCAAAATTACAGCCGCTTACGCTGGCTCCACAATTTCCATCAATGACACATCCGACATGCAAACCTCTGGCACTGCCATACGAACTATGAGTAACCACCTCTCAGACCCCTCCAACCACCCTATCACGACGTCTGACTTCACGGCTACCAAACGCCTCAGACGACCACATGACGGCAAACACATGCTGCGTACGAAAGTCAACATTCTGTGGTATGCCTCTGATGCCCTCACAGCGCTAAAGCTTGTGATGCCACAGTGTCAAAAGGGGGGTAACGCTGAACATATGTCCACAACGCACCATGTGCCGGACACCACGGTACCTGAGCCACAAGACACAGAAACAAGTGGCATATTGGCCTGGCATGCAGCAAAGTCATGTCAGAGTATGGCAGAGAAGTGTCTGGTTTGGTGACAATTCTATCCGGCAAACCCAAACCCCAGAGCCACTGCAACGCAGAGGAGTCACAGTCCCATGGTCAAACCTCCAAACAGACTGGACAGGAGCCCTATCCAGATCGATGAGGGACAACAAGGATGGTATACCAATTCTACAAGTGAGTGGAATGTCTTCCAGCACCCAACGACACCAAGTCGAACGAACCAATCGAACTGGGGTCAGCATGCTGAGAAAGTATGTGACTGCCAACCAGAAAGACTGGGATGTGAAACTTCTGTTGATGCTCATGGACATCAGAACCACCCCGCATGAATCAACTCGTGCGTCTACCTTTGAACTTATGACTGGGTGGCAGGTGACCCTGCCGCCGCACCTGCTGTATCAAACAAGAGACTCTAGCTTTATCAGATCCTACACCGCTCACCAGTACATTGACAAACAACACCTACAAACTCAAGGTCATTGTCAAAGTTGGGCATTGGCGAGGTAATACCCAGATCAAGATGCACACCCCAGATGTGGTGGCCTACCATGACAGCAACACACAGCTGTACCTGGCCCCAAGCCTGTGCATGTGTACTTTGACCAAGACAGTCCCTACCTCTGCCGTAGCGAACCACTCCTCCAGTGCAACACTGAAGGAACCTGCAGTTTGCAGCCCAGGAGAAGCGGCACCCAACACCCCGCCGAGGCCATGCCTCACATCCGGGTCATCGAAACTCAGGCGGAGAGGGTGGTCTAGTGGGTTAAACCACTGAACTGATAAACAGCGGGTAAAACGACCTTGCGCAGCAGGTCAAAGAGACCAGAGGGAGCAAACACATGCTCAGAGCCTCAGCAAACATCTGGAGACTGAGGCTCAAACCAGAAACAAAGACTTGAAATGGCTCAGACAGCTGTTGAACCAGGAGAGCAGCTGGACAGACCAAGCACAGGACCCATGCAGAACTGTCACTATGGCAACACCCAGTACCAGACAAGCTGCTGGGCGAAGCCACGGAAGACAGCACACCCAACCAACATCACAGGATGTCCCACAGCCGTCGATGACAACGCCCTCCGCCAAACCCTACACACAGGTGTCAAGCGGAGGCCGCACAAGACAGCTGGACACTACCATCTCAGGAGCTGCTGACACCAACAAAATAGCCCCTGAACAGGACTCACCAGATGATTACTGCAAAGGACAAGCTTCAAACTCCTTGCCCACACAGCTCAGGCAAGCTCACACAGACCGCTAACCACTTCCTGAGACCACAAGCAGAAACCTGGGCCACACGAACGGACTTCAGGATGACAGGTGACACACCATCAGGGCACCTGCTGCCTTGACACCTGCCGCACCGGCTCAGAGACCTGAACGTGGCTACTGCTTGCCTTATCTGCTGTGGAGAGACCATCACTCCAGGGGACACAAACAACCAGAGTATGTGGATTCAAGTACCAAAGGGTGCCATCCTCCACCTCGATGATCTGGCATTGTACCTCCGCCCAAGTGAAGAGTACTGGTCAGAGCTGGAAACCCCATCCTTCTTCAAAAATCACAACTTCACTCTAGATCCAGAACTGGAACTAAAGATTGAGAAAGGGGGGTCCTAGCCACTTGACATCACTCCCATCGACGCGGCCCTCCAAGAACTGTCCCGGCTGCTCATCCTGACCAACTCCCCTGTTGGCCAGGCACAGACCACAGCCTACACAGTGCTGTATCTCGCTACAGCTTTAGGCCACACCCTAACATTGGGCCTGGCTTTCACCCTAGTCAAGCGGGTCCACGAGAGGCGAGAGTCTGTGACCAAGAACACGGCCTCTTTCCCCCTAGGATTCCAAACAAAACCCACGGAAGAGAGGTACCAAGACAGAGACAATGCCAAATCTCATCGAGATGGACTCTCAGCCTGAGGAACCAAAGGCTGAGAACAAGTAGAAACCACCTGCCACTCGACCACCATGAACCACCTGCCACTCGACCGCCATGATCCACCCGCCATCCGACCATCATGATCCCACTCGACTACCATCCGATCAAAACGACAACTGCCATCCGACGAGGTCAACCGGACGTCGTCACATGGCAAAGGGGGAGCTGTAGCGTCTGGAGTCTCTCTGTCTCTCTCTCTCTGTTTCTCTCTCTTGGGATCAAAGTGAGGCGAAACAGCAGGGATGCCTTTCGCTACCCAGCTCTGCAGGGAGATCAGATCCCGGCACCCATAAGTCTGGGGTGAATGGCCCTCAATGCCAGGCTGACGACCCACCAGAGAATGGCCAGGCCTACGACAATTGCTCTGGGGGGGGGGGGAACTTCAAAAAGATCCCTATCACACACACACACACACCCCGGGCCCCTAGCTCACACCTTCCTGGTGCAGAGGGGCCGAGAACTGACCTCCACACAGACAGCCTGTGCCATGTGGCTTGAACTATTTTAACTGAACCATCCCAGAAATATATGTGATGACCCCTTTTGTTGTATGTATGTTGACCACAAAGTATATATTTATGTATTTGTGTGATGTTAATCTTAAATGCTCAAGATGGCTCTGTAAAAGAGATACACTGTCTTTCATGCATTTAAACGAGCATGTTTGGGGTCTATTGATTCCTCTTTCTCTGCCTTAGCCAATTATGTAAAAAGTATGATTATGACATGTACCGTTAATATGCTTACCCCTTTTGGAGCAAAACCTCACTTGTTGTGGTTTCCAGCATTAACATTCCAGTGAGTGATAAAAGTCCAAACAAAGGAACTTTCCCGCCTCCAATCCACATCTACGATTGGTCATCTCAGTGGAGGTGGGCGGAGGTTAGTGGACTTTAAAGTACAGTTACTCAAGCACCTCGGGGCTCAGTAAAAACTTGCAAGGACTCGGACAAGACAAAACTTCCCTTCCATCACGCCAGCGCGGCTCGCGGGGCTTCGGCCCGAGCCCGCCTGGCCAAGCTGATCGCCCCTTTGAAGATGACGCAACACCGGCGCGCTCCATTCGAGCGCGCACATCACTGCACGAATCTTCTTAGCGCGAACGAGATGCCTTCCCTTCCAAGACAACCGCTCCTACACGCCGTTAAATCTCCCGCGGACCGACCCCGGAAGGACCGAACGGAGGGAGAGCTTCAGCGCATGAACACTCTGAGAAACGCAACGCACGCATCCTTTACACAACACAAAGAAACCATGCAAGTATCAATTCTATCGAAATTTAGATGCGTTTAAGATTGTACCCCTATTATGGTGATAATTGTTCGTTGCTGGCTCTCGCGGTTTTGGTTGGGAGATGTCCGACTGGACCATTCCCTTCTCACCTTCCTGTTCTCCTCCTCTCTCTTCCCTCTATTTCTATTCCATTTCTTCTCTTTCATTACTTTCCCTATTTTGTATATACATGTATCCTTTATGTAGTCGTATGTAATCGTAGTAGCTATCACTATTAAAACCATTGTATCCACGTTTTAATTGTCATTGTTGTTGCTCACAAAACATGAGTCCCTTTAATGTCAGATCTAAGCTACGAGCTCTTATAAGTATCATTGAATGCTTTAATTAATACCATAACTCGGAAGGTTTATCCTTTGTGGCCAGAGGGATAAGCTTTTCGAAAATGGGTCGAAGACCAAGTTGAGAAGTATTGTACTGCTCGTTCGTTAAACCGAACGGAGTAGAGGAATTCTAATCACTTCCGTAGAGGCTATTCTGTGATTGTTTAATATAGATATATATCCCGAGTTGATTGCAATAAATTGTTGTCAACCATATATATATATATATTGCATAAATACCTGTTAGGTATTCCCCTTTTGGGTGATTTTGGAGATTTGTGATTCAATTATAACCCGTTATGATTAATCATAAATCCCTAAATATTAATACTCATTATTCCCTATGAGCTAAATTTAATTTAATAATATATGTGACCCTAAGACGCTACATACTGTTTAAAACAATGTTGGAGAAATAATGTCTTTAATAATTTTAATAATAAATAATACTTTTACTTTAAAAAAAGGTTCCCAGTAAAATGAAATCCAATGTGACTGTACACTGCCCAGCCTTATTTCAGTCTCACCTGTTGAGCTCGTGTTCACCGGTGAAGCCTCCATAAGGCCATTTGAAGTCTCCGTTGGCTCGACGGGAACTTGACCTGGCAGCGGATGGCACATCCACTCTTCGTCGCTCCAACTGCCCTGTTCGTTTCGGCTATCCGATCTATCGCCACTCCACCTCCAATCGACGATGTACGAGCCTCTGCTGCTAAGGCTCAACGACTCTCTGCAGAACCGCCTCACTGTATTGTCCTCAGAGAGGGACAAATATGATGTGGACATGATGCCTGCTGAAGACATTTTTAATAATATTAATAATCAATGTCAATGGTGAAATTGTTACTTTATGTTTTATTTTTTTCAACTTTCTATTTTCAATGACACATTATTTTGTTAACTGAGCCATAACTTGTGTAATAAAAGCCTATTCTGACCTCTGCGAAAGCCTTTAGATGGAGTGGACGGACGTCCATGATCATCTGGGCTCTGCCGGCTGCCGCTCTGCCACTCTCTCTTCCTGTCAGTCCGACCTGTTGGCACAGAAACAGAAAACTCAGAAGACAGAAGCGCTAAATGTGTAGGAAGCTCCTGGATCTGTGATTGCTAGATCCTTTGTTTTATATTAAAAATATCAGTGCAAACAAGACGATAATAATTCTGTTTAAAACAATGTTGGAGAAATAATGTCTGCAGATTGACCATTATTTGGCTTGACGCCGGAGTGATCTGGATCAGGTGATGATGGACCAGGATCGGGCTCTGGCTCCAGATCCACTGGAGGAACAAAAGACTCCACAACATCCACATCACTGAGACAACAGCAGAGGAGCGAGCGCCTCACAGCCTTACACACGTTCCTGAGGAAAGAACGAACTCGTTTCCTCTTCTTACATTCTGTGGGTTTTTCTGAAATGAAGAAAACAAAACTGAATGATTAGAAACATCTCTGACGTCCAATTAGGCAGTGATAAAATGACATAACTTACGTTTTACTTAAAAAAAAGGTCACCAGTAAAATGAAATTCAATGTGACTGTACACTGCCCAGCCTTATTTCAGTCTCACCTGTTGAGCTCGTGATGTACGAGCCTCGGCTGCTAAGGCTCAACGACTCTCTGCAGAACCGCCTCACTATATTGTCCTCAGAGAGGGACAAATATGATGTGGACATGGTGCCTGGTCAAGACATTTTTAATAATATTAATAATCAATGTCAGTGGTCACATGAAATTGTTATTTTCAATGACACATTATTTGTTAAAGGGTTAGTTCACCCAAACGCCGGCGCTACGTCATATTCTCGCGCATGCGTCGTGGAGGCCTACACGGAAGACAAGAAGAGGTTGAATAAAGGCGTTATTTAGATTTTTTTTTTGGCACAAAAACTATTGACGTCGCCTCGTAAAATTATTGTAGAGCCACTGCGGTGAGATGGACTTTGTAACGACATTTTAAGTGCCTTTTATGGGTCTTGTGAGTGTAAATGTACCAGGGTTTTTCCTACATTGAAAATTTTTTGGCGGCCGCCAAAACAAATTTTTGTCCCGCCAAAGCTTTATTTGATGAGCTATTGTGATTTATGAATGATGTAGAATAGATGCTGCGCTTGTAACTGAGTGACAGAGAGACGATCAGAGCTCCTCCCTCGCTCGCACTCTCTCTGTCTTCAAAATAAGCATTCTTAGCTTTCTAATATTTCACATATTACGTTAATAAAAATCAAAAGGTCGGAAGACCGAATCCATGTTGCACGTGGCGCTATCAGACGATGTTTTCCTTTCATTGCCGCTGGGTGTGAAATGCGCTCAAAAAACATTGACTGATTCTCTGACCAGCTGACATAAAGCATACTTTCAATAAACGGGAAACAAATCGTGTCCAGTTATGAAGTGTTTTCTGTGTGTTGACAAATCTTTCGCGATGTTCTAACAGACAGGATTCGCACACAACGCGTCTGCTAATGTCCGATTCGCAACCTAATGAACCGAATCATTTTAACGACTGGTTAGAACAACTGATCTGTCCAACACTGAACTAACGAATCAGTTTAAATTTACTCAGAACACCTGAAATGAGAACACAAGTGTGCTTACACAATTTAGCAAGAGTGGGTGTAAGAGTTAGTTTTAATTATCCAGTCTTTCAGCTTATTTATGTTCATAATGTGTAGTAAAATAAATAGCCTATAAATCACTTAGTTTAGACTGTGAGGTGAACCCAGAACAAAGTTGTTGTTAGCTAGCTGATAATTTTATGAAATTGTATATGGCAGAAAATTAGGCTATTTGTTCATTTTTTAAAAACTACTTTTTAATATTGATATGATTATATACCAAAACAATTATCAGTAAATAGTGTAAAAATGAGGAACAAAAACAAACATCAAGGTATCCCACATGAAGAAATACTATAGTATATTATAGTAAAATTACTAGTGTTTTTGAGCCATACTATAGTAAAGATACTACAGTAAATTGTAGTATATTGTATTATATTATAGTATTTACTACACTTTGTTTATTTACTGTAGTATATTTACTATAGTACAGTTCAAAAACACTATAGTATTTACTAGAGTAATTTTACTATAATATACTATAGTATTTTTTCATGTGGGATCAAAATAAGATAAGCAAAAGTTACAAACTTTCTTTGAATTTATTTAAAATGTATTGTCAGTATTGCGCTTGCAGATCATGTGGGTAGGGGACTTTTTTTACTGTGCGTGCGTGTGTCATGTCTGTCAGCCACCACCGAAGACCATTTTTGACCCAGGAAAAACCCTGTGTACTGAATGCCAATGGAGGCCTATCTGAGGCCTTCTCAGCCATCAGCTTTCAACAAAAAATATCTTCATTTGTGTTCCGAAGATGAAGGTCTTAAGGGTGTCGAACGACATGAGGGTGAGTAATTAATGACATCATTTTCATTTTTGGGTGAACTAACCCTTTAACTGAGCCATAACTTGTGTAATAAAAGCCTATTCTGACCTCTGCGAAAGCCTTTAGATGGAGTGGACGGACGTCCATGATCATCTGGGCTCTGCCGGCTGCCGCTCTGCCACGCTCTCTTCCTGTCAGTCTGACCTGTGGGCACAGAAACAGAAAACTCAGAAGACAGAAGCGCTAAATGTGTAGGAAGCTCCTGGATCTGTGATCTGGGTCTGGTCTGGCAGCGTATCCTGGGGGCCAGTTGCATAAACTAAGCCATTACGTTAAGACAGTGTCTTAAGATCTAGTATGAGCCACTAGCAGTTAGGCAAGTCTATGTTTTTATGTAACTGATTTAAAAAAATGTATGAACAGTCTTAAAGAAAAAAAATGTATGTCTAACTTGTAAGACTAGTCTTAACGGTTTATGCAACCGGCCCAGGCCTGATCACGGTCATCAGAACACTGTCTGTCTCCAAACCTCCTGACCAGCCGTCTGAGAGAAAGCAGCTCTCCTGGATATGGAGCGGCCCGAGGCTGAAATATTTCAGTAACATAACATAACTAACGTTAAAGCACTCACCTTCTCTTTCACCCATCATCTTCGCCATCGACATCCTCCTGCAATCTGGAACAAAAACAATACAAAACACAAAACAAAACAAAACAACACACAATACAATACAATAAACTCTCCTCAAAAATACTCCTCCAAAAAAAAAGAAAACAAAAACAAAGAATTAATCAAACTCGACACTCCTAAAATAAGAAAAGAACAATAAGATAAAAGTATCTACAACTCAAAAATGTAACTCTGTAAAGGATATCTCCTGCGATGTTCTTCCAGAATAAAAGTCTCGTCTCCTCCAAACAGCTTCAAAATTTCAAGGTCAGCACAGAAAATATTCTGCAAAAGTTTGTGAAATCGCCTCAGTCGTCTCTCTCAACAACAGATCAACAACACAATCGGTGCGTGTCTGAGTCTGCGTCAGAATTCATAACAGGCGTCGCCATAGCAACTAAAACGTGAATCATTCATATGAGCAGAGCCGTGAGCGCGCATCGATCTGAACACATTTATTGAATAGTTACAAACTTCATTTGGACGTTTTCTTTATTAAAAAGTTTGAACCTGTTTCATTGACTCAGTTCAAAACTTTGATTCAGTGATTCCTCTGCATCATCATCACTCAGAAATGCTAGATGTCTGTGCATGCATCAAAATGTGTTGGTAAATACTTTGATTTATTTATTTTTACTATATTTTTGCATATGAATAAAAAATATTAAATAATGTTTCCTTGTATTAGTTTAACCTCTCAATCCGCAGTGGTGCATTAAAGGATTAATGAAATGATAAATTATTAATTTAATGCTTCATTTAGCATTTAATTAAATGCTAAAGGACCGGCCACTTAAACATCAGCATAATAAATGCAGTTACTCATCTTTCATCTCCTATCGTGCAGATCCGATCGGACGAATCCAATAAACACCAGCATGTAAGTGTAAGGGTCCACTCTGAAAAATAGAGGGGGGCAAACAAAAAAATCCTCCTTCATTTACTTGAGCGTATTTGAGTTATATTAGTAATTAATCACGTCCATTTTCAATGCAATAGCGAGTATTCTGAGGATCTCCCCTGCAGTTTAGAGTCTTCAGCTCCAGTTAAACCCTCCCAGGTCTCTCTCCTTCAATCACAGGCCTTCTGATGACTCATTATATACAGGAAGCGCATTACAGGCTCCGTGAGGTGTCAGTCAAAGCGGCTATGGTTTTGGTTGGATAAAGGCAGGCAATGCCTAGCCAATGCCTTGCCAACAAAGGTTTGATTGATGGACGTTGTAACCAATCAAAAGGCATCATCTTGCGAGAGCACACCGCAGTGGAGACTGGCACTTCTTATCAACTAAATTAGTTTTTTACACTTTGTAAATTCTGTAATAGTTGCTTTAGTTTTTCAGTAACTGTATATATCCATTATAATTAGCAGTTTATTGCAGATTTATTTGAATGAAACGCTACTCTTTACAATTACAAATCTTCTGAAATAAAGGGCCTTTTTGAAAGGACGCCTAGAGGTTTTTTTTTTTTTTTTTGACATAAAAGCTTACAGAAGCTACATTTGTAAGAGTATCATCCTCAAATTTGAATCACAACATGATCAGAAATGCAGTTTTATATTTAGGTTATTTTCAGGCCTTTAACATTAAAGTATCATACATTTTTCCCTGAGTGAATTTCAATACAACTTTTCAGGGTAGAGGAGGCGTGCAAGATGGCGCCCTGATCACATGTACGTTTGTGAGCTCAGCAATCCCAAACTGTTTTATAATAGTTACAACGAAACTTTTTTTTTGTTGAGAATTTCCATTTATTAATGTCTTGAATTTTTGGAACAACGATAATGGGAGGATCTGAAAAGAGGAAAGGTGTGAAGAAGTCAGGGAAAACAGTGTCGGATACTCCTGCTGGATCTGCTGGCACAGGTGACGATAAACAAGCAGTCGAACGACATAACAGTACTCCTGCAACCGGGGTATTGAAGGACAGTTTGCTAGCCTAGAAATCTAGACGCACCCTAGCGTAGGGTTGCCACCCGTCCCGTAAAATACGGAATCGTCCCGTATTTACAAGCAAAATGACGCGTTCCGTATCAAACCAATACGGGACGCGATTTGTCCCGTATTTTACACAGGTCCACACATAGTTCAATAAACACATACGGAGTTTGCAGTGTGGAGAATACTGATAGCAAATATAAAGAATCAATTTCACAATAAGTAGTACAGGAGCTCATTTGTGCGTGATTGCGGGCTTTGTTGCTATAGCGGCGGAGTCTCGAGAACATGCGCTGTGCCAGAGTGTGCCTGTAAACTTGCGCGGTTTTTTAAAAACATGTCGAGCTTGCGTTGCGTCCACCGTTTGAAGAACGCAAGGGGATCTCCAGATATAGAACTGAATTAATATCAAAAAGGTATCAATGGGTCTGTCCAGTAACTCATGATGAACCTCAGGCCAACTGCACACTTTATGAGAAGCATTTCAGTGTCTCAGACTGTCTGACTGTGGTGACAGACCAGTCTATGTGACAGACACATCCGTGCTTCTAAAGGTAGGCCTATAGTTTTTTTTAATGGATAATATATTAATATAATATTCCAATACATTATCAGAGCTTGGCAGACAGAATTATTATTTTTTTAGACAGGTTAATTTATAGATTCTAGCCTAATAAATGTTATTATTAATTTATCATTTATTTAGGCTATATCATACATAATAAATAATCCTGTCATTTAAAGTTTATGACATTTAAAAAATATTTAGATAAAAATGGGACAAATAATTACACGATAATATAGTCATAATTTAAGTAAATTATTCAAAGAAAATAAACATTTTTAAAATTCAAAAAAGTGATTAGGCCTGGTTCAGAATGACTTCTTAAAGGGACAGTTCACCCAAAAATGAAAATTCTGTCATCATTTATTCACCCTCAAGTTGTTCCAAACATGTATACATTTCTTTGTTATGTTGAACACGTAGGAAGATTACTGTGGAAGTCAATGGTGCCCCCAAAGCAGCCTGGTACAAACTTTCTTCAAAATATCTTCTTTTGTGTAGGCCTACAGGAGAACAAAGAAACTCATACAGGTTTGGAACATCATGAGGCGTCATAAGTGCACCAAATAGGCTAAGAGTTCTTTAGAATTAAATAAAATAATCAAATGTAAAATAATATAGCATGTGTTCTGTTGCAAATTCACGTACTTGATCTTATGTTTTCTTATGGTTTATTATTGAGCTGTCAAGTTGTTAATGTTGAAATAATCATTTCATGACGTATTCTTTATTTCTGCCCTTTATGGAATTGTTTTTTAGGGGATTTTTTTTTTCGGGGGTGGATATTTGCTGTCAAAGTGAGGCCAAAGTGAATGGGAGTCAATGGGATGCTAACAGCAGGTGATGGCTTGGTTAGCAATGGCTGCCCCTATGGAAGGTACACTTTCCGGGGGCTGGATTACCCCGTTGGGAAAAACCAAACTCTGGTCAGGCCAATCACAGCGTGTGTAGAGTCGGTGGGCGGGCTTTACATAATGACGGTACGAGTTGCGGAGGTTCTGCGTGCCACTCGTAAACACAGAAGCTGGCGAACAGCGGTCTTTTGAATCGGCTTTGACTCTGGAAGACTTGGAGTTAAGCTTGGAGTTAAGCCGTAGTCAACGCTTCTCGTTTACTTTGAATGGGTGACGTCATGCGTTGCCGAACTGAATTGTGGGTTCCGTTGCGTCGCTTCACTCGCGTTACAAGCATAGGTTGCAAGCGGCAAAAGTTGAAGATTTCTCAACTTTTCAAGCGCCAACGCAGGCGTCATCCAATCAGATCACCCTATGCAAATATCCTAGAGCAGACGCTAGCCAATAGCGTTCGTTTAAAACACTGGTGAATGAAGAGTGAAGAACGATCTAAAATGGAGGAAAAGCTAATAATTGCGGTGGGTAATCACCCGGTCCTTTACGACCAACAAGGCCGGACTTACCATTGGGCTTGACTGGGCTGAAGCCCATGGGCCCCGCCCAATAGGGGGCCCCGCCCTTTTACGTTGATTTTTTTCAATAATATGTCAGTCATTTAATTTTTAATTTAAAGTTTGTTGATTGGAAAACGTGCGTGCTTATTGGGCGCGAAAAGGTCCGAAATCCGTTCAAAATAAGGATGCTAATGTCAAGGCTTCTGAACGCCACTACAAACATCAGAAGAGACTCGATTGATGTCAGAAGTTCGCTTCGTTTGGATGATGTGAACACGGTCTTCCGAACTCGGGTGCGCACCCGCGAACCGTACCAGAGTCCCCTTAAAAAGGGTGGTCTGGGGTACGGTTCATGTGAACTCCGGTACGGTTCGCTGCTGATGTGAACGCAATCGTACTAAATCGCGGAAGTGAACCGATATTAATTACATATGATTTGATAAAAATGTGTGTTTGTGTGTGTTTCACTCATTTCCGCAATCGCAATCGAACTCGGGTTCGTTCCAGGCAATCGAACCAAGTGTGAAAGCACCCTAAAACTCATTTGAATGGTGAGTACTTGCCCAGAGAATGGTTGCTCTACCCACCATCCATCGGTTGTGTATTTTGTTTTGCTTGCCGCCTTTTTGGCAAAGTTTGCCGGTCAATCCCTTTTTGAGTCTGGCTATATGTGATGTAGTAGACATACTGTAGGTCAAAGTCAGCCTAACACTTCCTATATGTGTATGGAGATGTATATAATCTATACAATATGTCAGCACTTACCAAGAACAGTTTTTTTTTTTTTTTAAGATTTATACACTCATAGATTTAGCTATTTATATGTAATACAAATGATTTGTTTTTCAATATGGTTTCCAGGTAAATAAGTGTTTTATTCTCATTCTGACCAAGACATTTGTGCATTGCAATAAACACATGATCACTTTGAACTTTTTTAATCATTATTTATTTATTTATTGGAAAACTTTTTCAAGCTTCAATCAGTGGTCATATAAATACATTTTCACGTTTTGTATTTTTTCTTTTTTTTTACATGTAACACTGTATACTGTACCAGTCACCTTTTGAAATTAGCTTTGCACTTCAAATAACGATTGGATCGATTATATTGTTACGCCACCAGATGGCGACAAATTACTTTTAAAAAACATTTGTCATTGAATCGTTCATTCAGGAGATTGGTTCAAAGATGCTGATTCATCTATGAAACGATTGTATTTGATTGAGGAATTTAATCATTCATTCAAACCCAAGTTTTTTTTAAATAAATAATTCAGATTAATTAAAAATTTTTATAGACTTCAGCAATTAACATAAATTATGTTATTTTGTTTAGTTGTTTGTTCAGAATCGTGATCTCTATTTTTATTCTCAGTTTATCCAGAATTGTGTTGCTCTAATACATAGCTTATGTATCATTTTGTTCTATTTAAAGTAATGTATAGAAGGTAGGGCCCGAAAGTGACTCAAGCCCAGGGGCCCCCACCACCCTAAGTCCTGCCCTGACGACCAATCATTGTTTACATACTGGGACACAAACCGGAGAGACCAGGCCTGGAAGGAGGTGGCAGAGACGGTTGGAGAATCTGGTATGTATCATGCTTGTATTCTGTCCGTGTACTCTGTTTATCATTGAATGACAGGCAGCATATCATATCATGTGTGGATCAAATAGGCGCTATCGCCCAGCCAAATGAGGAATAAAATATTAAAGTGATCAGTTTTCATACACAAAATAATGAATTACATTTGAGTGGAAGGTGGATTTGACCGTTTATCTGTCAGTTGGCTGGTAGATGGTAAACGCTTAAAAAAATGTATTTATTATGAACCTTGCATAATTGAAATCTATACCAGAACCTGTTTTATTTGGCATGTTTAATTCAGTTCTTATTTTAATAACTAAACAAGTTTAAACACTTGAGCAACACTTGTTGTATTTGAATTAATTGTTTAATTTATTTACATTTTTGCATGTCAGAGGATACATGTAGGACCCGATGGAAGTCACTGGGGGACAGATTTAGGAAGGAGAAGAAAAAAGAAAGGGAAATGACAAGGAGTGGGGCAGGGTCGCCTGGGACCCAACCCTGGCGTTTCATGGCGGTGTTGGGATTTCTCACACCATTCCTTCATGACCGTGAGACGTCCAGCAACATCCCCAGACGACCTCTGCCCCCTTCACATCAGTCCATCAGTCCAGAGCCAGAGGAGGACAGCCAGGTCAGAGAAGACAGCCAGGCCATCACCCAGCAAGCCCCTTCAAGCAGAGGAGATGAGGCAGGCAGTGACACAGGCAGGCAGAACCTAACAAAGCTCTCAAATACATTATTATTTCAGTACTATCAAGGAGGGTTAAGTCATTTAGAAAATCAATGTCAATCTGTGTAGAGCTGAACCATATGCTGCAAAGTTTAGGCCACACAACCGTTGACACCTAATGCGTAATAACGTTATATAATAAATTATTTCAAAGAATGATTTGACATTAAAATCATGCCATGTTCATTGATTATCAATTGTTGCTGTAACTATGCAGGCAGACAGACAGAGCAGGAGGAAACTGTCGAGATCAATGACAAGGGTAGGAAGATAAAAAAAAAGGGAAATGTCTTCTTTTGAGAGAGGACTGTTGGCAGCAATTGAGCCCCTGACGCAGATGACCACGCTGCCACATCCACCACCACCGCCGCCGCCTCCAACACCAGCAGCAGATGAAGACGAGGTTTTCTTTCAGAGCCTCTTGCCGTCCCTTCGTAGGCTTTCTGTGCTGAGGAGGGCCAGGCTTCTGCACACACACACACATACATATTACATACATACAGCACTAAAATAAACATATTAAAATAATCGTATGGCTGTATTGTTTTCTCATGTTCATATAGAATAATACAGTAAGTATTTTAAATTTGTCGTATCATACAGCGCTGTCGACGCAATACAATCACTTAAAGGGATAGTTCTCCCAAAAATGTAAATTCTGTCATCATTTACTCACCCTCAAGTTGTTCCAAACCTGTATGAGTTTCTTTGTTCTGTGAAGGCCTTTGTATTTTCTCTCCAGTGAAAATCTGCTCAAATCATGAATGTATTAGTTGAAAACAGGGCTGAAAGGGCAAAGGCTATGTACATTATGACATAGTGATGAAAATATAAAACCAACATGTTAATTTAATGTAAAAAATAATTGTTATGACACTTGGAATCTGCACTTTTAAGAAAAATATAGGTAGCTCTTAAAAGAGCTTTTGGGTTTTGTGGCTCTGAAAAGAGCCTTTGGCGTATTCTATGAATTCGGCTGCCATGGCACTGCACCCTCCTGGTTGAAGTAGTAGGCACAGTACGTCTCTCGGAGTTGGATAGCTCTACGGGTGGCATTGTTGGAGCCCATCCTTGGTGCATCTCGCAGGGCCTCAGGAGCTGAAGATGGCTCAATGGTGGGTTCAGCTCTGTGTGCGCATCTTCTCCCCCTTTCCAGCAGGGGCGGACTGGCCATCTGGCGTACCGGGCGTTTTCCCGGTGGGCCGCTGGACAATGTGGGCCTGCCCGTTGCTACGTAAATATATGAAGAATAAATTATAGTAAAACTACGTAGCCTATATCCTTCCGTCAGCCCAGACGAATGGCCCGCGCAGCCCTCTTGAGGCAAAACTCCATGCAAAACTCTAATCTATAGCCTGCTCAGTCCCAGTGTCTCAGTGGTGTAAAAGCGCTCGTCAATGTCAAAATGTTTGCGATATCCAATCAAATTCAACGAGGCGGGATTTACTGTGCACAGCAGCCGAGCAGCGCGGGCGACACTTGAATGCGAGCCGAGGTAAGAGCTGAATACGAGTCAATGGGCAGCAATATTTCCCGACTGTTAACGATTTTAAAAATGTTAAACGACGGACATTAATTTCCAGGGATGTAAACTACTGTTGAGCTTTCAGAATGAATCAGATTATAATGCCTTTTACGTTATTCGTCGTCAAAGAATTGTAGCAACAATGACCCGATTCAATCAGATTTTGGGCCGAATACATCACCGGATGAGGCTTCTACACACCAACTCGTGACTCTCCTAATCAAATCAGACATAGACAATGGGGTGTGTGTGTAAGAGATATCGAAGTTAATGAACAACCACGATGTCCGCCAGATTGTCTGAGTCTACAGAATGGAGCATCGAATTGTACCGCCTGAAGGCATCCACATGACTTTACACACACACACATATCAGCGCTGAAAGAAGACAATTCTTGCACGACACGTGTTACTTAAAACATGGGACTTAAAGAACTGTCTTAATAATGTTCAAATATATATAATCCGTTGATTTCATGTCTTTATACAATGTATTAGAATAACTAGGATGTTTACTGTTGCCAATCAAAACCTGTATGCCAGTAACTGTGATAATCTTGTATATCTGGACGCGCAAATCGCAGAATGACCGTTCTTAGTATCTCTGTTATCGCAAAATTATGACTAGGCCAAATTTGGTTCAAAAATCAGATTTTGATGCATAATTTCAGAAATACCAGCTTTCTAAAGAAAAAGAGGCTTAGAATTTCCACCCTATTGATTAACTCAGAGGAGGGGGGTTCAGAGAACAATGGAACACTCGCGCCTTCTCGAGAAGATCTCTCCACGGACGTGATTGGATCTTTCCATAAGTCGGGCTCGGCCACTCCATCTATAAATGCAGAAGTTATCATGAACTCCTTGCGCTCCGCCATTCCGCCACTACAAGGACCCTGGCCTTTGACCTTCCTTTGAGAGAGGGATTCCTTTGGCACCAAGCCAAGAGAGAGAGACCTGCAACTTCTGGAGCGACTTTCCTGAACTTCACAGAAATTCTCCGGACTCACCTCCTTAGCGAACTTCCACGACGATTCGAACTCAGACACGTACACGAGAGAGCCTAATGCAAGTATTATATTTCACCTTTAACTGCTTGTACGAGGTTGTCTGAATTAATCCTGATTCACGAAATCATAAATGTCTGAAGGGTTTTGGTGAAGTGATTGAACTGTCTGTCTCTCTCTCTCTCTCTCTCTCTCTCTCTCTCTCTCACTTCCGTTGTGATTGTTGGGAGTGTGTGTGGGAGCTGAGTGGTTGCTGAGAGCGCTTGTGGAAACTTTGTTTTTTCCTATTTTTTCCCTTTTACGTTTCTTTTCCCCTCGGTTTTTCTTTTAACACAGAATAGAGAAAAGGTTTTTTTCTCTTAGTGTGTGTGCGTCTTGAGACGCCAGCATGGCGTCTGTTCCCACGCCAGGAACGCCAACACTGTCACTGCGTAACGGGTGCAGGTGTGTGCCAGAGCCCGGAGTGACAGTGGAGGATCTGCTGCTGGTGATAGGAGAACAGGTGGACTTTGAGAATGTCGTCTCGGCCTCTCGAATGAATAAAGCAGTTGTTGTGTTTTTAAAGTCTGAGGCGTTAGTCAATCAGTTGACTGTTAGTGGTATATGGGTGAAGGAAACATATGTCCCGGTAACACCGCTATCCGCTCCAGCAACAAAAGTTACCATTTCAAATGTTCCGCCTTTTGTATCTAACGATGTTATCACAAAAGAGTTGCAACGATTTGGTAAGATCGCGGGTCCCGTCCGATTGATTCCCTTAGGGTGTAAAAACACCGCGTTGAAGCACGTCCTTTCATTTAGACGTCAGGTGTATATGTTTTTAAATTCACCGGAGCGAACCTTGGAAGTCTCCTTCCGTGTCATTCAAGGGGGGAATTCTTTCATGGTTTATGCCACTACGGATAGTCTACGCTGTTTTGATTGTGGAGATCTGGGACATAAGCGCTTCGCGTGTCCACACAGAGACGAACCGCGCGCGTCCACATCTGACGAGAATAACACCGATAAATCAGCAAATAACAAAGGAACACGTAACGCCGAGGAGCATGATACAGTCACTACTGAGGAAGAGCAGGGACAGCAGGAGGTGAGTGAAAATAATGTAGGCCTTAACATTGTAAGTAAGGAACAACCTGGCTACAGTTATGTTCCTGAAAAATCAGTGTGTGAATTGTCTGATGTTGATAAGAGAGAGACTCAAGGTGATGGTGTGGATGTGTGTAAGAGTAATGATACAGTACAGGTAGAAGGTGAAATGGAAAACACGACTGATGAGATGGAGGTTTTATCTCAGTATAGTAATGATGGAATGAGAGATGATGAGCAGTGGTCAGAGGTTGAAAAAGATATGTATACTGTCGAACAAATCAATTCTTTTCTTGACAAAACAAAAGGAAAATCAGGTGTTGAAATAAGTGATTATTTCCCGGATGTGGAAAAGTTTATTTCTTCTGTAATGTGGGCTAGAAAAAAGAGCAACTATGAAGAGCTTACACAACAAAAGAGGTTTCGGTTAAAGAAACATATAACTGCAATAAGATTAGGAAAGAAAGCAGGAAAAGCGAGGGGAAAAACTAAATAGATATGATGGCTGTTGACTTCTCTTTTCTATATTTTTTTCTTTTTCTCTCTCTCTTCCTTATGGAGACCTTACGGGTGGGATCCCTTAATGTAAATGGGATGAGGGATGGGAAGAAAAATTGGTTACTTTCAGAAACCATACGCTTGAAAGATCTCAGCGTTGTTTTTTTGCAGGAGACTCATAGTGACCAAAGAAATGAGGTAGACTGGGGTTTGTGGTGGGAAGGAGAGAAGGTTCTAAGTCATGGGAGTAATCTTAGTGCTGGAGTGGCTGTGCTTTTTTCCCCTAGTCTTCAAGCTAAAATTTTATTAAAAAATGAGATAGAACCAGGGAGATTATTACTTATTAGGGCTGAAATTAGAAATCTTGTTTTTGTGTTCATAAACATTTATGCTCCCAATTTAGGATCTGACAGGTTGCAGTTTTTTTCCAAACTGGAAAAAGTTTTAAGCCAACAGCAGGATGGGGATTTAATAATTTTAGGAGGAGATTGGAATTGCACTTTAGATTTCACAAAAGACAGGAATGGAGAAGAACCTCATGCACAGTCAGCTGCAGTTTTAGCAAATGTGATAAAAAAACTAAATTTATCAGATGTATGGAGGGAACACAATCCAGCAGCACAACAATATACATGGGTGCATTTTAGTAATGGTAGAATTTCTGGGGCACGTTTGGACAGGTTCTACACATCACACAATATGAGGAATAGAGTAAAACATACAGCTATCATTCCTACATCTTTTTCTGATCACAAACTCATTACAATAGAGTGTTCGTTGGTGAACAGAGTTCAGAAGAGTTACTACTGGCATTTTAACATTAAACTTCTGGATGATAAGAATTTCTGTGAGAACTTTGGAGTTTTTTGGGAAACCTGTAAAAATGAAAAAGTTTTATATGAAAATATAATTCAGTGGTGGGAAATCAGTAAGGTTCATATAAAAGGGTTCTGTCAGCAATATGCAACCCATTCTTCTTTGGTTTTAAAAAAGACACTAGAGTTGCTAGAAAAGGAGATCATTGATATTGAGAAGACAATGACTGTTAATGATACTGCAGATTTACAAGAACTGTGGACAGGAAAGAAAAACCAGCTGAGCTTCATTCTAAATGAAAAAGTTAAAGGGGCTCTTGTAAGGAGCCGTTTTTTAACAACGAGGGACATGGATGGTCCCACATCTTATTTCTTTAATTTGGAGAGAAAAGCTGGACAGGAAAAGCAGATGTACTGTTTAAAAGAAAACAATGGAAAAGAAACCTCTGACCCAGTCTCAATGCGGAGAATCGCTGTGGATTTTTATTCAGATTTATTTACTGCTGAAACCTCGGATGAACAGTGCACAAATGAACTGCTTCAGGAACTTCCTGTTTTAACTCCAGAGCATAAACATTTGTTAGAAACTGAACTCACCTTTGAGGAGGTTACTGCTGCAGTAATGGGACTCTCTTCAGGACGTGCACCTGGCTTGGATGGATTACCTGCAGAGTTTTATAAGAACTTTTGGACTGTTTTAGGACATGACTACTTTGAGGTTTTGCAAAACTGCATTACAGAAGAAATTCTTCCCACAAGCTGTCGGCGGGCTGTTTTAACTTTGCTCCCAAAAAAGGGAGATTTAACGTTATTAAAGAATTGGAGGCCTGTAGCAATTTTATGCTCAGAATATAAAATATTTTCTAAATGTCTGGCAAACAGGCTAAATACTGTATTGTATGAAATCATTCACAAAGACCAGTCTTACTGTATAAAAGATCGATCCATCACAGATAATTTACATTTGGTACGGGACATGCTTGATTTTGCTTTTCAAAACAATATTAATATTGGGTTTCTGTCATTAGATCAGGAAAAGGCTTTTGACAGAGTAGACCACATTTTTCTTTTTAAAACGTTAAAGGCTTTTGGATTTGGGGATGGTTTTATCTCTAAGATTAAATTGTTGTATACTGAGGCTACGTGTATGGTTAAAATGGCTGGTGGCCTCAGTACTCCTGTGAAGCTCCACAGAGGTATTAGGCAAGGGTGTCCTCTCTCGGGTCAGCTATACAGCATAGCTATTGAGTCATTGTTATGTAGATTAAGACAGCAGCTCGCGGGATTAAAAGTTAGTACACTGGTTTTTAAAGAACCTACTAAACTCTCTGCATATGCAGATGATATTACAGTGTTAATTAGTGGTCAGAGTGAGGTTGATTCTTTAAAAGGAGCTCTAGCATGTTACGGGAAGGCATCTTCGGCTAAAGTTAACTGGGGTAAAAGTGAGGCTATTTGGTGTGGTACTGGTCTAAATAGTCCATCACTTCCTGGTGGATTACAGTGGGGGAGAACAGGCTTTAAATATCTTGGGGTGTTTTTAGGAGTAGATGAATTTAAAAGGAAAAACTGGGAGGGCCTAGTGGAGAAAGTGTGTGTTCGGTTGTCTCACTGGAAATGGTTGCTGCCTCGGCTGTCCTACAGGGGGAGGGTCCTGGTATGTAATAATCTGGTGGCTTCATCGTTATGGCACAGGATGATGATTCTAGAGCCTCCAGAAGAGCTAGTAAAGAAAATCCAGAAAAACCTGGTGGACTTCTTCTGGTCGGGACAGCACTGGCTGAGGGCGTCAGTGCTGTATCTGCCTATTCAGGAAGGAGGACAGGGGCTGGTCGACATCAGTTCCAGAATCCAAGCCTTCAGACTTCAGGCAGCTCGGAGACTACTCTACGGGGAGCACGTGAGCTGGGCCGAGGTGGCCTGTGCCCTTATGAGGAGAGCAGGAAACATGGGATTAGACCGACACCTGTTTCTCATGGACATCGACAAGCTGGACTTAACAGGACTGACACCTTTCTACAGGTCAGTACTGAGAGCATGGACACTTTTAAAAATATCTCGGGAGCCAAATGGTGTGCTGGACCTGTGGATGAGGGAAGAACCTCTGCTCTTGAACCCGGCACTGGCTTTGGACATTTTCAACTCAGTCTCCCTCAGAAGAGCTTTATGGACTGCAAACATTACTAAAGTTGGACTTTTGATTTCTGAGAATGGGTGGATATCTGCTGAAGTTTTGGCTCAAATGCTGGACATTAGATCAGTTCGAGTGGTGGAGAGAATGCTGACTCAAATACGTGAGTTTTTGCCCCAGGACTATAGACTGGTTTTAGAGTCGTCTGGTGGAGAGGAGGAAACATCTATTTTCCCAGAACTGACTTTTTCAGCAGACACTGGAGAATGGCAAGAAGCTGAGGGAAGCCTGCTTTCTTTTAAGACCCCTCAATTGGAGTTTTTTAGCAACACAGAGAAAAAAGCTTTTTATGTACTGTGTGTGAAAGTGGCACATCTTAAATCGCTTGAGAGTGTAAGAGAGTCCAAGTGGCAGGAGGTTTTTGGGCCAGGAGCTTCCCCTAAAGGCTGCTGGAGGTCCCTGTACAAGACTCCTATAGAGAAAAGGTCTGGAGACCTTCAGTGGAGAATTGTGCATGGGATAATAGCTACAAACAGACACAGAGCACACCTTGACCCACAGGTAGGGGAGGGCTGTCTGTTCTGTGGGATGCAGGAAACAGTTTTTCATCTGTTTTTTGACTGTTTTAGATTAAGGCCATTATTTAACAAATTAGAAGAGTGGTGTCAGACCCTGGGGGAAGTTTTTATGCCTATGTTTTTTATTTATGGGCCCAAGTACAGCAGGAAAAAAAAAGAAGTTCATGTTTTATTAAATTTTTTATTTGGGCAAGCAAAAATGTCAATTTGGTTGTCACGAAAGAGAAAATTGAATAATGGTGGATTAACTGATGTGGTTGCAGTGTTACAGGGGTTAATAAAATCCCGTATAAATATAGAGTTTAACTATTATAAGTTGGTTAATGACTTGGATGGTTTCAGATGTAAATGGGGCATAAAGAATGTTATTTGTGATGTTGACATTGATGGCTGTCTCCAATTTTATGCATGAGTGAGTTTTGATCATAAAAGGGGAATTTTATTTTTTTTATTAATATTATGTTTTACTAAAAATGTTATATCTT